>NC_045177.1:5573924-5586424 GCF_900700415.2 Clupea harengus
AGGACAGCTGCGATCTAGAAATAGCCTAAGTCAGTGTACACACATGTTGTCCTTGGTAGCCTATAGACCCTCATATCAGGAACAGAACGTTGTGTGCATGAAAAGAACGCCCACTGTTCCACCGATTCTTGTCACTGCACCCAAGACAAGGCAAGCTCTGCCCCTGGGTAACGTGGGAAACGTAGTTCACTTCAGTTTCATTTGAGTTGAAGAGGAAAAAAGAACAGCAGCCGTGAGTCGAATGTGAGCAGAGCCACAGTGGGAGGCTTGAGGCGGCCTCCGTCTGCTAAAATGCTGTCTGTCAGGTTACCCCCCCCCCTCCACCCCAGGGGATGAGTGAAAGATATTTGCTGTCAAGCCTCGTGTTCCATCGTCCCACGTCATAAGTCTCTCATCTTAAGCAGAAGTGTGGGACTCCTCATGGGAGCTGCTCAGGTCCAGCTCTGGCTCTCTCACACACACACACACACCTGTGCTCTGGCTCTCTCACACACACACACACACCTGTGCTCTGGCTCTCTCACACACAAACACACACCTGTGCTGGGAGGTCTTCACTCCTCTCCCCACATCGATTCTCATCTCGAGGGTGGGTGGGGTGGGGTGGGGTGGGTGAAAAGTGGGCGGCAAGAGGTTTCCATCACTTTGCTTAGTCACCATGATGGATGGCCTGGGCTGTGGGGGGGGGCAGCACTGCTAGCATGGCGGCGGGCGTGGAGTAAATTTCACCTGAGAGGAACACCAGCCCCACATCTAAACCCCCCACCCCCCCCTCCCTCCTCCTGAGCTACGAGCGGTGTTTTACCAGGAAGAATTTAAGGACACCTCCGGCCCCTGCTTCTGCCTCCACCAGCCCCACATCTACCCCCCCCCCCCCCCCCTCCTCCTGAGCTACGAGCGGTGTTTTACCAGGAAGAATTTAAGGACACCTCCGGCCCCTGCTTCTGCCTCTACTCCACAATCCTGCCCCCGCCGAATGACTTATGGAGCAATTTCCCTCACAGCAGAGCGTCCAGATATAGCCCCCCCCCCCCCCCCTTTTTTTGGGCTGCACACTGTTTGTCTAGGACCCCCCTAGTGCACCAACAAAGATGGCCTCTTACTGCCCGAAACAAAAGAGACACTGTAAATATTTTATGGGTGTTCTGTTGTTGGGGTGGGGGGGAGGTGGGGGGCAGTGGCTGAGCTGCTATGTTTTCGGGGCTTTGATGCCTCAAGGACGACCAAGGTTTTGGTAAACATGGGTGATCAGGCTGAGCCACTCACACAAAGCACACACGCGTTGCTTAAGGACGTGTGTGTGTGTGTGTGTGTGTGTGTATGTGTGTGTGTGTGTGTGTGTGTGTGTGTGTGGATGTTGGTCTCATGCTAAGCAAATAAGCGGGAGGCAATGCTGTGTTCCATCTCAATTGGGCTGTGTTTCAGAGCGCCTCAAAAGAAACCAGGTGCAATAACCCCAAATAACTCAATCACACACACACACACACACACACACACACACACACACACACACACACACACACACGGCACACGGCACACACACACACACACACACGGCACACGGCACACGGCACACGGCACACGGCACACGGCACACGGCACACGGCACACACACACACACACACACACACACACACACACACACACACACACACACACACACACACACACCACATTACCCCACAATAAAGATGTTGTTTCTCTCTGTCTGCAAAGTAATTCCCATATCATGACTTAAAACACACATAACAATTAGCAAGAATGCCAAGCTCATAAAACACAGCTTTAGCCCTGACAGCCTTTGCTGTAATTACTGCACTTCCAATAATGTCACAGAGAAAAAGAAAAGAAAGAAGAAGAAGAAAGAAAACAGGAGAAGTCTCGCTTTAGTTCTTTTAGCGTCGTGAAAACGATGACAGACACTGGCAAATGAGTCAGGTCTTTTGATGTTTCTGCTCAAACTGAACAAAGCCACTACTTACAACGGCTTACGTACATACTGTGGTATATCTACTGTAAATAAAGAATTAATGAAAGATGAGGATGAACGATGATAATGATTATTATTCATTACTTGGAATAAAACGTCTGTAAATCACTTTGGAATCAAGTGCCTGCTAAATGCATACATGCAAGCAAGCATAAGGACATCTTTAGAGCACATCAAATGTACAGGCGGTTCTGTGGGCCTAGACCCTGGTCCTTCTTCTGCAGTGTGTCTGTGGGCCTAGACCCTGGTCCTGTTGTAGTGTGTCTGTGGGCCTAGACCCTGGTCCTGTTGTAGTGTGTCCGTGGGCCTAGACCCTGGTCCTGTTGTAGTGTGTCTGTGGGCCTAGACCCTGGTCCTGTTGTAGTGTGTCCGTGGGCCTAGACCCTGGTCCTGTTGTAGTGTGTCCGTGGGCCTAGACCCTGGTCCTGTTGTAGTGTGTCTGTGGGCCTAGACCCTGGTCCTGTTGTAGTGTGTCTGTGGGCCTAGACCCTGGTCCTGTTGTAGTGTGTCTGTGGGCCTAGACCCTGGTCCTGTTGTAGTGTGTCTGTGGGCCTAGACCCTGGTCCTGTTGTAGTGTGTCTGTGGGCCTAGACCCTGGTCCTGTTGTAGTGTGTCTGTGGGCCTAGACCCTGGTCCTGTTGTAGTGTGTCTGTGGGCCTAGACCCTGGTCCTTCTGCTGCAGAGACTTAAAATACAGACGTCTGCTTCATGCATAAATGCACAGGTGAGTGATGTCATGTCATGTGATGTGATGGTCAAGGCTCCAGCAACCTCTTCTCTGGAGTGGGGGACTGAGGCTACAGCCACTCACAACACCTCTCCAGCATGATAACATCTCTCACACCCACTCTCTCTCTCTCTCTCTCTCTCTCTCTCTCTCTCTCTCTTGTCTTCCCTAACTCTCTTCCTGCCTCACCCTCTTACTTTTCTACCTCTTCTCTCTCTCCCTCTCTCTCTCCACTCGTTTACTCCTGTTCAGAGCTCTGTGGCTCTCCTTCTCGTGTCTCAGACCCTCTTCAGGCCCATCTGTGTGGAGGAGCAGGAAGAGGACGAGGGAGGGGTGTGTGTGCCACACACACACACACACACACACACACACACACACACACACACACACACACACACACACACACACACACACACACACACACACACACACACACACACACACACACACACACACACACACACACACACACACACACACACCACCTGAGAGGCCCTGCTGGAGAGGAGCCCCCAGCTGTTAGAACTCTGGGTTGTCGTGCCAGAGGAGCGCTGGGAGGCTCAACATGAGACACACACACGCACGCACGCACACGCACGCACGCACGCACGCACGCACACACGCACGCACGCACACACACACACACACACACACAGACACACACACACACACACACACACAAACACACACACACTCACACGGAGCAGATGGAGGTGTCATCCATCATGAGGGGGCCAGCTCTGGAGAGCACTTCAGCCTAGTCTCCACAGAGACCCCGCCACGCATCTCTCACCTTACACGGGGGGGGGGACGCTCTCAAACATGTGTAAAGTGTTTGCTTAAGTGTACTTAAAGTGTTGTTGAGCATGCAAATGTTGTATTAAGAATAGTTGTCGCATAAAGCAGCTACAGGATGCTGCCATGTTATGGATGAGAAATCATACCCCCTGCAATCAATTATTAAGAGTTATGACCAACATCCGCAAGTGTAGGAGGTGTAAATCAAATAAGAAGGGCATGTCGAGTTTGAAGTCCCGGCGCTAGGGGCTCTTTAGTGGTTCCGACATGCTACGATATTGTTTTTAAATTCAAGGAGCAGAAATAAAAATAGCTTCTTAGCAGTCGAGCTCTATCTCGGGCAGACACACGCAGAGTCGCAGCATTACACACACACACACACACACATTTTACGCGGATTCCGAAGAGAAAGTGACGCTTGATTAATTTCACCAGGCGAGATCCACTCGCAATGTCCCCTCATTACAACTCAGGGAAAAAAAGGAGCTCCTTGAATAATTGCATTAGTTGGAGCCTAATTGAGTTCTTTCTCCCCTTTGATGGAGATTCATAAAGCCTGCTGCCCCCCTGATGGTCAAATTACTCTTTCCGGAAAAGAGACGGGGGACAAAATTCCTGCCGTTGTGTCATTAAATGGCTTTTAGCTAAATTATGCCCCACCCCTCACCCCAAACCCACTTCACACTGACTGTTGCTGTATCCAGGGGCGTAGACAGACCGGGAAGTTGTTAAGTCTGAAACGAGCGACCCTTGTGTCCCTCTGACTGGGCTGTTTGAACAGTTGATGGAGAGAGATGAGCGAGGACACATTTAATGGTTGTTCCCCCCCTTCGCTGTATTGAACAGGTGGCATCAGTGCAAGTAAACAAATAGAGGAGCCAGATGATCTAACAAACTATCTTTTATCAGTGTGTATGTTCTCCAGATGATCTAACACACTATCTTTTATCAGTGTGTATGTTCTCCAGATGATATAACACACTATCTTTTAACAGTGTGTATGTTCTCCAGATGATCTAACACATTATCTTTTAACAGTGTGTATGTTCCTCAGATGATCTAACAAACTATCTTTTAACAGTGTGTATGTTCTCCAGATGCTGCCTTCACGGACACTTTCAAGGGGCCGGCATGACAAGCTTTACCGCGCTATAAGATATATGCTATAAGATATATGCTATAAGAGTGCTATACAAAAGGCTGTAAGCGTGCTATGACACAGGCTGTAAGGTGCTATGACACAGGCTATAAGCGTGCTATGACACAGGCTGTAAGGTGCTATGACACGGGCTATAAGCGTGCTATGACACAGGCTGTAAGGTGCTATGACACAGGCTGTAAGGTGCTATGACACAGGCTATAAGCGTGCTATGACACAGGCTGTAAGGTGCTATGACACAGGCTGTAAGGTGCTATGACACAGGCTGTAAGGTGCTATGACACAGGCTATAAGAGTGCTATGACACAGGCTGTAAGGTGCTATGACACAGGCTATAAGCGTGCTATGACACAGGCTATAAGAGTGCTATACAGGCTGACCAGTCTATCCCTCTGCTGATTCCCATTCCCCGCCCCCCCCCCCCCAGACTGGACGTCTCCATCACACAGCCTCACCCTCCAACCGCACCTCCAGCCCCTCCACCCCCACCGCTCCGAGTCCTTCTCTGCATCAGTAGACTGGAGCGGTACGACTGCATGCTTCTGCCACATTCTTTACCACAGACCCTTTTAATGTAAGGCAGTGAACATGACACATCCAGATGGCGAATGTATAGCCCTGGGACTTATACATGCATCTGCAGGTTATGACGAATGTATGAAGACTGTACAAACAAAAATGCACACATGTGCTCGACGTGCAGAGAAGTGGAGCTAATGATATCGGAGTCTGTGGCGCTGTTTCCTCTCTACAGGGGCGCCATATGGCTGTTCTGAGTGTGTTCATATCACGCTGTACATGACAGCATGTTTCATCAGATCTATACGCTCTCCGTGAAGTGTTTCTTCGCTGCTGTGTGAGGATGGCGATATGTTGGGCGATGGTGCGTCGTCGGCGTCGGCGTCGTCTGGGAGTGCAGGGGACGTGTGAGAGAGACGCTCATGGGTGCGGCCCTCATCCATGCCATTACAAATAGATGAGAGCCCAGTTTGATCTCATCCTTCTGCCTACATTATTAAATTAGCACAGTAGCCAGCGTCTGCATGTATGCATTAGTGTGTGTCTGTGCATCGCTGTTTGTGTGTGCGAGCAATTTCAGTGTGTGTGTGAGAGAGTATTAAGAGAGAAAGAGAGAGAATCCATGTGTTTATGTGTGTATTGTATTGTGTACTGAGTAACTCTGTGTGTCTATTGGTGTGTGTGTTTATGGATATATGATTGTATGCCTACATACTTGTGTGTGTGTGTGTGTGTGTGTATGTGTGAGAGAGTGTGTGGTTTTTGTGTATATCTGTGTGTGTTCTCAAGTGAAGACTGACTCCTGGGTCCACAAAGACGGCTCCATAAGAGCTGTCAGTGTCTGTCAGCCTCGTCTCTGTGGACAGACCAATGCAGCCACCATAGTCCACTGCATGTGTGTGTGTGTGTGTGTGTGTGTGTATGTGTGTTAGATTGCTCTCTCAGACTGGGGTTATCAGTCTGTACTCTGGCTGATGTGCTGAAAGCTTAGAGCCGAAGGCAGCTCTCCCCAGAGATAAATGACTGCAGCTGCACCACCTCCCTACAGCATACGCACACGCACACACACACACACACACACACACACACACACACACACACACACACACACACACACACACACATTCTCTCTCTCTCTCTCTCTCTCTCTCTCTCACTCACTCTCTCTCACAAACACATACACACTTACTCACTCTCTCTCTTGAAAAAGAAACACACAAAACTACCTACCAACACTCCAGTCAAACACACATTCACTAGTCTACTGTACACACACAACATACACTCAAAAACACTCAGAACTACAAATCTACTGTAATGCCCTAGCAAACAAAGAAAGATTTACTCTCTCTCTCTTTCTCTCTCTCACACACACACACACACACACACACCAACACACACACACAGAGCAAAGTACATTCCATACCCCCCTTTAACAGTGATGAAGTGTGCACGCTTTATTAAGGTCTTCAAGGGCAAACACAGTAATTGCTGAGGATGACTTGCAATTAACTTTTCTACTGTTTGTTGGGCTGATTTAAAGGCCCATCTAGAGGACTCCCTTTATCTAGGCAACGTGTCAAAGGACACCATTTAAAATATGTCCACAACAAAAACATTTATACATATATATTTTTGGAATATCATTAAACTTTGGTTCTCCTGCTAAACTGAAAACACCCCAAGGCCACACGCCGAGGTATGAATAAATCCATTAATATCTCAGAGGACACACAAAGTATCTGTTTTTGAATCAATTTTTCTCAGTATCACTCATCACTCTCTCCCAGCGCATGTCATGAGCCTTAATCCCATGCCAGTCCCATCAGACTTGGCAGCTGTCAGATCGGGGCACCTCAACTCTCCAGAGCGCACCCTTTAATAAGTTCCTCACATTCCGTATGCTTCGCGCAGGCTAATGTTAGCGCACTTAGCGTCAACAGACATTCTGCAGCTGAAGGAAACAAACTCAGGCAGTGCTGTCTGGCCTTACGTAACAACAAATGGCGTGTTTGTGCGCGGGGCTAACATATGAGCTTGTGAAGAAGCATCCAGAAGGTGTCATTCACTCATTCATTCGTTATTCTTCCGTTCATTCTCTCTCTCCCTCTCTCTCTCTCTCTCTTGCGTTCTCTGTGTGAGGGATCGACTTAGCGCTGCTGCTGGGGAGAACAGCAGCCGGGCAGCGATGATATACAGATATATGACCCATCTTGTGGGGGGGGGGGGGGAGAGCTACATGGTGGGGGAGAGGACACTTCTGGACCTCCCTGATGGAGGCTCCTGTCTGGAGAGCTGAATAAACAGGGAGAGGTGGGAGGAGAAGGTGGAGAGGAGGAGACAAGAGAAACAGAGAGAGTGAGAAAGAAAACACAAGCCTTTCAGATGGGGGAAACAGAGGGAGCGATAATGGCAGAGATAAATAAAGAGGGAGAGATGGGAGGAGAAGGAAGGGAGGGAGAGAGAAAGCGAAAGAGCAGGAGAGAGACAGGCAAGTTTATGAGAAAGAACAAAGGAGGTAAAAGTGAAAGATAACAAAAGGCCCGAGGGAGAGAGAGCACTAGAGAAATGAAGACAGAGAGAGAGAGACCACTAGAGAAATGAAGACAGAGAGAGAGAGACCACTGATCTCCTGATATCAGACACAGAATAAGATCCATCTAAGATCCATCAAAGGTATCTATTGCACAGATACTTCTATAGAAGATGACTTAAAGGCTTATCAGGATATACTGTATATGTTGGATGTACGCATGCCCCCTGTCAATCAAACCCATGACCCGGGTGTTGGCACCACCTTCCTCTACCAGCTGAGCGCCAGGCTCTCTGAGACAGATGTGAAGAAGCAGCGAGAAGGACATTAGTGGGTTTATTACCAGCTGACAGACCTGCCTTGCAAACACTAACAACAACACAGTTGGCAGTTGGGAACAGCAGGTGTGTGTGTTTTATTGTCCTTCACGACCATATATCATTAAAATGAATCTGAGGGTGTGATAAAAACTAGCTATAACAACAACAATCCTTGAAAAAATGGTAAAAACGTGGACGCAGTAAATGCTGCTTTAAAGGCACAGTCCACAATTCTAATCCCATACACATTTTTCTCAAATCAACAAATTGCTCTTCACGGTCCTCTGGCTGTTGGTGTGGTGTCACTGGTAAAAAAAAAACTCTGGTGTTCGTGCACAGTCCTGGCTCTGTGAATGGGAAACAAACATACGGACCGAGCCATAAACAATCCCAGCCAATCAAGACACATGCTTCAGGAGCATGGAAGAGGAGGGTCTAATTTGATTGGCTGTTGAGCTCAAATATCAACAGCCTTTTGCATCTTTAACTGACAACCTTCTTCAGAACCTTGGACAGCGACCCGTCCAGACCCCAGCTAACTGCTCTAATGGAGCTGCATGGAAACATTCACCATTCTAAAGGGGGCCCATTCTCCCACAATGCATCTGAGTTAACTCCGCTATCCGCCTGCGAGTGACCTCATTTCCACTCGGCTGTAGACGCAGCGGGAGGCAAAACAAAGATAATTATAGTATTGATTGGCGCCCGAAAGCAATGACTGGGTGCCCTCTTGTTTACGCTTAGATATACATCTCACTGCGGTGAAGCAGCGGGGGTGGGGGTGGGGGTGGGGGTGGTGGGGCGCATATGACATCATTATATCTTAACACAGCCTCCATATCAGTGCTGCATTGGGGGGATGTTAAGGTAGATGATGATCGTAATGTGCTGTTTCTATGTCACTATTTTATAGAATGACATATATCCACATATAAAAGGTATGGCTCTTTACAACAGGCTTCAGCCTGCCCCTTTGCGACTAAATGGATCTGAGCTATCTGTGGATGACAGGAGAGGGACTGAAGATTACACAGACACCATTTGAGAGGGAATTATAATTATGAAAAATCATTTCTCATTGGCATGCTGCAGCACACCCAGGCACAGGCGTGTTAAAAATAACCTGGCAAGTAAAATGTGATTGACACCTTTTGCCTTCCCGCGGGGCGAGGTGGAATCAACCTTATTACAGTGCACACCTGACTCAACTCGGGAAAACAACTATTATCACATTCTTCCTTGTCATCATCAGCCATAATTTCAATCACTTTCCTCAGTCTTCTGGACACACTCGAGAAAGTGGATGAGTGGGAGGAGAGGGGGAGAGAGAGGGAAAGAGAGAAAGAGAGAGAGAGGGGGAAAGAGAGAAAGAGAGAGAGAGAGAGGGAGAAAGAGAGAGATAAAAAAAAAGGAGAAACAAACATCTGTGTCTTACTGAAATCAACACATCTCCCACTCAGCTTAATTTCAAGCATGGCTGCCCCGGAATGGGCAATTCATGCACTGAGAGGGTGTATAGGAAAATGTGCTCAAGCTGACATTAGTTTGACCCTTGTTTGAGTGCCTTCCTCAGGCTGAGAGAGGGGGATAAACCTAGACACCAGTGGCATCAATGCACAGCTTAGGGAGGGGGGGGGGGAGGAAATACGAGACATTATGAGTTTTAGAAGAGACCAATAGAAGAGGGCGGGGGAGACATTATGAGTTTTAGAGGAGGTCGGAAGAAGATAAAATGGCCGCTCTGCTACTATAACCGAAACAGTGTGGATATGGTGGTATGGAACTTGTAATAAGGTTTCATGGCAATTACGCTGAAGCATATTTACACAATACACAATGATTACTCTCAGAATCTGGTAATATGCAGACGCTGATTAGCATCCATCTGGAAAAATCTTGCTCTGTGTGTGTGTGACTGTGTGTGTGTGTGTGTGTGTGTGTGTGTGTGTGTGTGTGTGTGTGTATCACGTGGTAAGACTGTAGAAAGCGCGCAGGTGTTGCCCAATGAATTGTCAATTAAAACATGAAGCGCTGATTGAAATTCTTAGACTGGGCTAATTGTTCCACCACAGACAGAAACCCAAGCAGAAACACGGCCACGACACTACTCCATCCCACTCTTATTCCAACCCACCCGCATACCCCATCATAAACCCCTCACCTCTCCCACCTGAGGGGTAAGACCACACACTGGGAAGAGTAGTCGGGGATCAGTAACTCTTGTTTAACACGTGTACATTAGCCCACACCGGCGAGCTGCCGACTTGGCCAGCCGACTGGCCTTTGTTGAGCAGCAGCAGTAATCATGGGTAATAAATTGTCCATTAGAAGCAGCAGAGAGGTGGAGGGAAGTCCAGGACAGCATACTGATGACAGCATACTGATGACATCATACTGATGACATCATACTGATGACTGCTTACTGATGACAGCATACTGATGACTGCATACTGATGACATCATACTGATGACATCATACTGATGACTGCATACTGATGACAGCATACTGATGACATCATACTGATGACTGCATACTGATGACATCATACTGATGACTGCTTACTGATGACTGCTTTTTTTTCATCCCCAGCATCTACCCTAAAGGCTCATAAGTATACGACACATTTGAACAACGCTGTCAGGTTCGATAGCAATCTGAGCTGTGCGTGAAGCTGTCAGTGTTGTGTGTCAATAAGGAGCATGGTCATGGAATGGAGAAGGAGATTGAACGGGGCGAGATCAATAGAGGGAGCGTAGGAGGGAGAACACAGGTGATCGTTTTGACAGCTCAAAGAAATCTCAAAGAAAGCTCATTAAAACAGCTCAGTCCCCGCACCATAGATGGAATCCTATTGCAGTACATCCACTGTGCATTTTGATTTAGATAGTAATAAATCTGATATAATAAATAAACAAATAATTAGAAATACATTTTGACCCATAAGTGCCTTTTCAATTCAATTCAATTCAATTCAATTCATTTCAATTCAATTCAATTCAAATTCAATTCAATTCAATTCAATTCAATTTTATATATATAGCGCCATAACAATACAATTGTCTCAAGGCGCTTTACAGAGCCCAGAGCCTGGACCCCCTTAGTGCAAGCACAATGGCAGCAGGGGCAAGGAAAAACTCCCTGTTAGTCAGGAAGGAAGCTCACTGATCAATCACCACTGTTGCGCTCCAACACACCTCCAGTCTCTCTCTATCTCTTTCCCTCGCTCTCTTTCTCCCTCTCAGTCTCTATCTCTTTCCCTCGCTCTCTTTCTCCCTCTCAGTCTCTATCTCTTTCCCACTCTCTCTTTCTCCCTCTCAGTCTCGCTCTCTTTCTCTCTCTCTCTATATATATATATTTCTCCCCTCCTGGCCATTGCCTGCCTCATGTCTTCCCAGTGGAAACGGCAGCTCTCTGAAGACCTCTCATGGCTTGCACTTGGCAGCTTCCGTCTGCTTCTGTCTGCAGGGCACACGTCTGGAGGCCTCCCTTTTCTTCCTCATCCTCCTTCTCCTCTTCCTCCCCTGCTACCACTTTAACTTGTTCCACTACCTCCAGCTCTGAGAGGAGGGAGGGCCGAAGGAAGAAATAAGCCCCTCCCCCCCCCCCCACCCCTCTTCCTCTCTTACTCCTTCCCTGCACAGAAAGAGTGTCACTCTTTCACCTGCAACCTTCCGGGACCATCCAATTAAGGCGACCCCGACACGCTCCCCTACTGGGAGAGCCAGGCTGATCGGCAATTTTTTTTTATATCCAGACAACCACCATTTGCCGAGAAGACTCAGACGGTGGCCGTCGCTGGCTCCTCGTTTCGTCTGCGGCACGCGCGCGGGATGCTGGGACGCCGTTCGAAAGACCGAGGGGCTTCGCCTAGCCTGATGAGACGTGGTGGATTGTGGGGAAGGCTGTTAACGAGCGCGATCGATTGGAGGAGGAGCCACCGTAGGGGCGTCGGCACGCAGCGGCGAACCTAATCGCCGGGCTCTTGGTTGTTTCTGCAGACGTGGACGCTTTCGGCTCATTTGGAAAGTGAGCGGCAGGCACGAACAGACACGCACGCACAGACAGACACGCACCCAAGCACACGCGCGCGCACACACGCACACACACACACACACACACACACACACACAGAGAGAGAAACACACACACACACACACACACACACAGAGAGAGAGAGAGAGACACACACACACACACACACACATACACACACACAATCACACACAGAATCCTGCAGGTGCACATCCAGCACACACCCCGCACGTGTTAACAGGGCTCTGTAGTTCTCACTGATTAATGCAGCAGCTCCATTCTCTCCAAGAAGTCGACAAAATTACAGACACAGCGGGGTGTGTGTGGTGGGATGGGGGGTGTGTGTGTGGTGGGATGGGGGGGGTTAGTGTGGAGGATGGCTGTGAACACTAGTAGGTACAGCAGTTGTGCCATGAAAAAA
>NC_045177.1:5596424-5608924 GCF_900700415.2 Clupea harengus
TTCTATTGAAATGCCCTGAAGGTATCTCGTTACAGCCACAGCTTGGTGTCATATCCTTATCCAATTGACATCTGACGAGCCGTGGCTATAGATGAGGGGGTCAAACCTAAGGTTAGTCTCCCCCCTCCTGTTAAGGCGAAGCGTGCCGCACGCCTCGTAAACCCGCACGTCGTGCTCACCCCCTAATCAGCCCCTTGGTGGCCAATTACACACTGGCACCCAGCGCCCTCGCGGCCAATGGCTGTGTTCATCTGCCATGAGAAGCCCGCCATTAAGCGCTCTGGAAGCTTCCAGCAGGATGGAGGCGTTCAAATACCCTCTCCCTCTGGGTGTGTGTGTGTGTGGGGGGGGGGGGGGGGAGGAGGGGTAGGAGAGAGGAAGAGAAGAGGAGAGTAGAGGGGTGTGAGGAGAGGAGAGAGGAGGAGAAGAGGAGAGTAGAGGGGTGAAGGTAGAAGAGGGAGATGAAAGGAATAGAGGAATAGAGAGGAGATGAAAGGGTTAATGGATGGGGTGAATAGAGGAGAGAAAGGGGTGAAGAGAGAGGGGGGGGGGGCAGGACAGGTGAAGGGAGGATGAAAGACATTTAAAGAGCAAGAGGGAGGGAGGAAGAGGGAGGGGGAGGGAGGAAGAAACAGATAAAGATTGAACAGGTGGAAGAGAAAGTGCGAGTGGGCGAAATAAGAGACTGAAGCGAGACTGACTAGTGGGAAGGGAGAGAGAGAGTAAAAGAAAAGAGAAAAAACATGACAGACTCTGTGTGCCATGTCTCTGTATGTGTGTTTGTGTGTGTGTGTGTGTGTGTGTGTGTGTGTGTGTGTGTGTGTGTGTTGCGTGTATGTATTTGTGTGTGTGCTTGTGTGTGCACATCTGAGGAGGAGAGAGAGAGAGATGAAAATGTACTTGCCCTCTACAAACAAATGTCTGTAGAAAACGTCTTAAACCTGACCTTGATGTTTCAGATGATCGTATCGATGAAGTCTGTAAAGAGGATTTTTTTTCTGCTGAATATGTCTCCCTTCACCTTGCATCCTCTCTGTACATTTCAACCCTGGCATTGAACATCTCCACTAACCTTGTTGCATAACTATATAGCTACAAAACATTAAGGAGCTCCGATCCTTGGCTCCGATTCTTTGAGGCTGTCTACCACCAGGCATTTTTGCACTAAAGAAGCAAACACAGAGTTCACCTAACCAACCAACCATTACTTCAACCTAACCAACCAACACTTCACCTTATCACTCAACACCTCACCTAACCACCCAACACTTATAATAAGTAACCAACACATAAACGTATCACTGAACACTTCAACTTACCAACCAACAATTCAGCCTATGACTCAACACTTCAACCTATCACTCAACACTTCCCCTTATCACTCAACACTTCCCCTTATCACTCAAACACTTCAACTAACCACCCAGCACTTCAACGAATTGCCCAACATTTCAACTAACCACCTGAGGTAGAAAAGCTGTGATGAGAAGGCCAAACCCTCCAAGACAGACAGGCAGTGCTCCGTTACAATGCCCACATTTTCAGCAGTGCTCCGTTACAATGCCCACATTTTCAGCAGTGCTCCGTTACAATGCCCACATTTTCAGCAGTGACACCAGCAGCCAGACTGTTCTCGCCTCGTCTCACAGTGCTGCCAATTTCCTTCACAGCTTGCTAGACTATTCTATAGCCTCGCTCTCCCTCCTCTGTGTTTACCACACAAAAAAGTGAATTGAGGACATATAGTTTGTTAAGACTGCGCAGCGCTCTCCCCTGTCTGTGTGATTTGTGAGCAGACGCCTCAATCCCTCTCAGTCGTTGCTCTGGCTCCACTACCCAGCGCCACTCTTTTGTGGAAGAAATAATGTCTAGAAATGTTACGTGCCAGCTCACGACACGAAACAAGAAGGGGAGGCCCCGCAGAATTTAGGATGTTTATAGTAATAATAATATATTTATTAATGATTTTACAAGTTTATATAGTTATCTAATAATTATAGCAAACGTGTGGTGAAGATCAGTGTTATGAAGAGAAACAAAAGATGTGATGTCCAGTCAGGTAAATGGTAATATAAACAAACAACGACGACGACGATAATCCACAACCAACGACACTCCAAAAGACTGATTAGTTTTCCCTTCTCCTTTCATTAAGAGTCATATTGTGGGTTTTACTCGGCTAACTCCAATCACAATCTGGATCTCATTTTTCAAATCAACGGCAGTGTTTATTTCAGAGTGTCGAGGTCCTGCGCTGGAGAAGAAGCACACTAGCGCTGCTATGCCTCATGGGACGGATGTTATTTAGGGGGGGGGGCAGGTACAACTAAACTCCTGAGGCTCCTAATATCTATTGGTTGAATCGTGTCGATAAAGCCGGAGGGGGGTGCGTTGAGGTAAGACGAGAGCGAGCACGATCAGCTCATTTGTTAAGTCGCTGATGTGTTAAGCATGGGGAAGGAATCAATAAATCCTCCGTAGCAAATCAGGCCCAAATCAAAAGACTGGAAGAGGGGGGGGGGGGGGGGGGAGGAAAAAAAAAATCATAATTGCATCTCTCTGACAGTGAAATTGTGTTTCATAGTACATCAATAGGATCAAAATACCAATTTTCTCCATCCGACTACGGTGGGCGCCGAGGGAAATTACATTGAAAAGTTGCACTTTTGAAAAGCCGCACATAAAGAGTTGGCGAAAGCTTTTGGGGAGAACTGAGATGTTCAGATGAAGGGTCCTGTGGCTGATAAGTGCCATATTGTCAAGAGTTTATGATGAAATAGTCACTTCACACACAGCGCACACATATACAAAATCATACAAGGCCGCTTGCATAAAACACACACAATCTAGCTTGCAAATACATACACACAAACACACACACACACACACACACACACACACACACACATACACTTGCATAAACATACAACTCACCAATGCTGGAATATAAATACACACATATACACACACTCAAACACAGACTCTCACACGCACACACACACACACACACACACAAAGCAATGGCCTGTGATAAACCCTGTCCAGCCAGCCCTGCTAAATCACTCTCAGATTTCCATCACGCCACTTCCCTCGAAATGGAGCTTGCTCTCCTCCGCGGCCTGCCTGCACCCCCCCGGGGGCAAGCTTTTTAGCACACAGGATTCCCATTCAACAAATGCAGCGCGTTACACGCTACAATCACTCAGAGAAGAAAAGTAGCTGGCGTGAGTGGGGGAGAAAGAAAGAAAGAAAGAAAGAGAGAGAGAGAGAGAGAGAGAGAGAGAGAGAGAGAGAGAAAAAAAGACAGAGAGGTTGGGTCCACTCAAGCCTACGTAACACTAGCCTGGTAGAACCAGACCTTAATTCACAAATTCACTTTGAGTTCATTTTGAAACCATTGGACCAGCCTTTAACCAATCAGCATTGACTTCTATAGGGTTGCTACACTTCCTACTTCGCCAGTAACAGTGCAGGCTGATATAGTGGCCTTTTCCCAAACCCCCGTTAGTAGTAAGGAACCAAATGTCTTTGACCTTGACGAATAAATATACACGTTCTTCTTGCTCCGGCTTCAACTCTTCGATGTTTGATGTTTGTTTAGCTCTGGCACTGCCACCATTGCTGTGACTACATTTCAAACAAACACTTCATTTCAACATCATCGCACTAAGCCACCCCCACTTGTCGCTCATTGGTCTGCCCTTCAGAACGGCTGAGCGATCCATCTCGCAAAAAAGCGGGCAGAGCCAGGCTTGCGTGACACCGTAGCGCCAACCCAGAAGTCATGTTTACCGAAGGACTGCCATCGCATCACTGCCACCGCATCGCTGTCAACAGCAGCTCTTTCCTGCCATAAGATGTGAGGCATGTCTAGCAGGATGGAACGGAGAGGGTCTTCCATGCTTTATGTCCACAGTACACACACCTACAACTGCACACCTACACTTCATCTGCATTTACATTTGACAGCAAGGATGGGCAGAGGAAAAGAGATTGAGAATTAAAAGCAACCAGAGAGACAGAGAGAGAGAAAGAGAGAGAGAGACTGATAGAGAGAAAGGGAGAGATTGAGAAATAAAAAGATGCAGAGAGAAAGAGAGAGAGGGACTGATAGAGAGAAAGGGAGAGATTGAGAAATAAAAAGATGCAGAGAGAAAGAGAGAGAGAGAGACTGATAGAGAGAAAGGGAGAGATTGAGAAATAAAACAATGCAGAGAGAACGAGAGCGAGAGAGAGAGACTGATAGAGAGAAAGGGAGAGATTGAGAAATAAAATGCAGAGAAAAAAAAAAAGAGAGAGAGAGAGAGAGAGAGAGAGAGAAAATACAACAAAAGAAAACCTTCCATAAAAATGAACCTTGGGTACTCAGTTCTCTATACTACAGACTCCCATTCCTCCCCTGGCTGTGTTGTGTCCTGAGGTCAATAAGAGGGAGCCAGATGATTGAGTGCCCCCCCTCCACCCGTGTACTACTGATGAGAGGTCTCTGCTCTCTCTTCCCTACAGGTGCTGATACACGGCCATCTATCCCACTGGGGGCAAATAGAGAGGCATGGGGGGAGAGGGGGCAGGTTGCGGGGGGGCTAATGATGTGTGGTACATCTCTCCAAAAAAAAATTGTTGTCACTGACAACCACCCTCCCTTCTCGGCACAACGGAACCTTCCGGGGCACTCCCTCCTGTCGCACGCGTGTGTCCATAAAACAGGAGGGAACGAGTGGTGCCGGCGCTTCTGGGGTGACGGATGGTGACACCCGCGCTGCACGAGGCCTCCTGCATGCTGATTTAATGGCATTTCCCATGCTGCCTTGGGGCCACCCGCACGTGCGCTAACGGTTAACGGACGCCGCCCACCGAGGAGAAGAGACGACACAATTTTATGAGTCGGCCCGTGCGAGACCTCTTACGTCTCCATCAGTGACTAGGTCTGTGAAAATGCATAAGACATATGAGTGTGTGTATGAATGGGACTGGGCATGTGCGCGTGTCTGCGTATGTGTGTGTGTGTGTGTGTGTGGGGGGTGGTGTTTGTGTTTGTGTGTGTGTGCCTGGAGTGACAGCTCTCTGATTTAGCGAGCCCTTTTCGTTTCTGCTTTGGTAGCCAAACGTGGCGCTGCCTCCTCTCTCTCTCTCTCTCTCTCTCCTCCGTCAGGCGGACAGATTTACGCCCGTCAAGCTCACGTCTGCATCATTTAGAGGAATAAAAAGGGTGCTGACTCGCCGGCGGGATACAAAATGATACGGCCGGGGAAAGTAACAACAGCCCACGAAAAACACTGGATCAATAGCGATCGATACCACCTCTAAATAAGTCAAGTTTAAGAGGCGGAAAAAAAATACATATGTCCTGCAGCCGGAGAAAGTGTTTTATAGAGAGTGCCGTCTGTATTTTTGGAATGAAGGCGATAAAAGGGACACAACTGAATCAACAGCCAGTCATTTTCCCCATGGGGGGTACGAGTGGACAAGACAGCACAAGCATGAATCTCTCCTGACCAGTCCCCTTGTCCCCTGGTCTGGTTACCACAGTGACCAGTCCCCTTGTCCCCTGGTCTGGTTACCACAGTGACCAGTCCCCTTGTCCCCTGGTCTGGTTACCACAGTGACCAGTCCCCTTGTCCCCTGGTCTGGTTACCACAGTGTCTGCTAGAGAGGGGGAAACACACACCTGCAGAGTTGCTGCAATGCACGTCAACTGGATAAACTGGATAGAAAAAGCAATAGAATGGAAAATGTCTTAGAATATTGAAATACTGATTTCTTTCACACACACACCCACACACAGAGAGAGAGAGAGAGAGAGAGAGAGAGAGAGAGAGAGAGAGGGAGAGAGAGAGCAGCTCTTGAAATCAAATAAATAAGTGCATCTTGAGTGTCGAGAATCTTTCATTCTACTGCAGCGATCACCACGGTGGCACAGAGGTTCACCTTGACACGCTTAAAGAGCCTTTGTTTTTCAAAGGCACCCGCTGTGAGCCTCACGCAATCACAAAATAACAGCTCGGGCTCCGGTGTAGCTATTTTCTACCTTCGCTCAATTACACCTTGTGTAGCCGCAACCTTGCATTGGCACCGAACGCCACAGAACACGAGAGAAACAACAAAAAAAACCGCACAGTATGCACGGTCAGCACAGAGCATAGACTCACCCCTGAAGCTCCTTGACCGAGACGGAGATCTTGAGGTTGTGTCCGAGCACGTAGAGGGCGGTCAGGATGTCGGCCCACTGCACCATCTCCCCCAGGGGGCCCCCCTTCAGGACCTTGGGGCTGAACACGTCCCCGGACTCCTCCGTCAGGAAGCCCACGTGGACCAGGATCTGCACCCGCAGGAGGAGGAAGAGGAGGAGGAGGAGGAGGAGAGGAGGAAGAAGAGGAGGAGGAAGAGGAGGAGGAGGAGGAGGAGGGGAGGAAGAGGAGGAGGAGGAGGAGGAGGAGGAGGGAGGAAGAAGAGGAGGAGGAAGAGGAGGAGGAGGAGGGGAGGAAGAAGAGGAGGAGGAAGAGGAGGAGGAGAGGAGGAAGGAGAGACAAAAAATCAGATGAAGGCTCGATGAAAGACGGGAGAATAAAGGAGAAGGCACACAAGAGTTCAATTTCATGGCTCCTCTGGAGTAGAGAAGATGAAGAGGAGAAAAAAGGAGACGGCTGGCCGAGAGGGACGATGGGGGGGGGGAAGAAACAAACTTGAGGGGGAAACTTTACTTTGTGTGAGCAACATGGCCGACTGACTCTACGCTTCTTAGAGAAACAGCGTTTACACCCTTTTGAGCTCCTTATCGAATGGAAACAATTGCCTTTGGAGCTGGGATAGTCTGAGCTGCATCTGAGGGTTATTCCCCACCGAGAGAGAGAGAGAGAGAGAGAGAGAGAGAGATAGAGAGAGAGAGAGAGAGACTGAGAAAGAGGGAAGAGATACAGCGCGAGAAAGAGAAAACAGACGTGAGAGGGGAAGAGATAGAGAGAAAAAGGGAGACTGATATTTAAAGTAAACAAAAGTAACAGTGAGGTTGAGAGAGAGAGTAACAGAGTGAAAGAGAGAGAGAGTGACAGACTGAGAGAGAGAGTGTGACAGAGAGAGAGAGAGTGACAGAGAGAGAGAGTGTGACAGAGAGAGAGAGAGAGAGAGTAAGAGAGGATAAAAGAGGAGTAAGTGAGTCCAGCTGTCTGAAGGAACAGAGCGACTCCACTCTGAAGTGATTAAAAGCTTCCCTCATTCAGCAGTGAAGCACCTCATTAAGCTTCTCTAAGATTCCTCCTCGTCCTCTCTCTCTCTCTCTCTCCCTCTCTCTCTCCACCTCTCCCTCTGTGTGTGATGCCTGAATTGACGCACAATTCTGAGCTGCAGCATTAGACTGTTCTGCGTCCCCTCTGTGCAAAAGTCCAGCGTTTGTAAGCGTTTGTTCGTAACCCCACCATACGGACGCGTGAGACGTGTTGGATGATGATGACAGACATCCCACCAGTCAGACAGCGAAGCATGAAGTGACCTCTGTGGTGAGAGGAGCTCCAAGAAGGACCCGCATCGCATTTACTACCGTTCCGTTTTCATCACAGCACAATAAAATACAATAGTGAGCAAAGTGGAAAACAACAGAACACAATCAAACGCATTAGAGGAGAAAGAGATAATGCAGGAGGAGATTTAACACCGTTAGCCGTCTAGACTAGAATACAATCAAATCTAATTAGGAGATCATTTGTTTCCATTAGGTAGCGAGAGATTTTCTTCTTTTCATCTTCAGGCACAGAAAGTTTCCCAAAGTTTTTCTTTCCTCGGCTTTGAACTCTGTCTAGCAACTAATGGGCAGACCAGAACACACCAGGAACCAGAACACACCAGGAACCATGACACAGCAGGAACCATGAATCAAACAATAGCCTTTACAGTGTGTCTCTCTCATCTAATGTCCGTGGTCTATTAACTCTCGTTTTATAGCAAACACAAATCAAACGTATTTACAATATGGGAGGGGGGTGGCAGGGGGGGTTGGGGGGTTCAGGGCCAGAGAACATCTCAACCCTTGGGTGAAAGACAGGGAGGGGGATGGGGGGGTTACTGTACCATGCCTGTGCTACTGCTGTAAAACTGCATTTGTATAACCTCTCTGTCACACACACACATGCACTGAGGCATTGAGACGCATGAACGGTTCATATCTAGACACATTCCAGAGGGATGCATGAACGGTTCATACCTAGACACAATCCAGAATACAATCTCTAAATAAGCAATATACTGCACGCAGAGCTATACAGTGCCATGCTATGTAGTTGATGAGTTATACAATGCTATGCTATATTATTACTGTTTGCAATGAAATGGCATTTTCCTACGCTGACAACAAAAGCAAAACTAAGCCGAGCATACCGGCAACAAAAATAATCCAATCTGTCAGCACAGTCGAAAATCTCACAAAAAAAAAACACCTTGTTGAGCTGCCACATGCCTTAATTGAGTTGTCTAAGATTGAACGGGTGCATGTTGTGGCATTTTCACCAGTAGGTTTTTTTGGCACCTCATTCCTTTTAGAGTATGTGGCTTTGCTCTGCTCTCTACTCTTATATAGAAAACGCCTTTTCAGTCTCTATGGCGATGCCTGTCATCCAGAGCCTCCTCAAACAGAGAGCTAGAAGGAAGGGAAGGAAGGTAAAAGGGAAGGGCGGGGGGGGGGGGGGAAAGGTAGCGAAAAAGAAAACCTTTCTAATAAATCCTCCCTCATATTTCATGCCACCGCAATAACAAACATTCCTCTCTGTCGTTGGCTGTGTCTTTTTCTCTTTCAGCCCATTCTGCTTTTCTCTGAGACTCTGCTGGGAGCTATCAGGCCGGGGGGACAATGGAGGGGAGGGGGGGGGGGGTGATTAATTTGGACTTGTGCTCCTCCCCGAAGGCCTGTTCCAACAGGTGAGAGCGAGAGAAAGGTGCCGCAGGAGTGCGGGTCTCTCTGCGTGCCGCAGATCAAAACACCTTTGCCGAGGTACACCTGGGGATTGGGCTGGGGAGCAGGGGATGAGAGACGAGAGTGAGAAACGAGTCAGAACACGGAGAAGAGAGAGAGATGAGAACCTCGGAAATACACCGGTGTGTGCCGCACACGCCTGCAGTACCTTATTTCCTTATTATACACTATGTAGTATATCTACAGGGTGACTGACTCTCTCGCTGTGCTCACCTCAAAACAATCCCCTTATTCCCATGCTAATGAATGCACTCTGAAAAAAAAAAACAAGCTTCTTTTAAAAACGTCTTAAAGGTAGAACGTTCATGGGTTTCCCCTATGGGAACCAAAAGACAAACTCTTTTATTTTGTCTTCAAGTCTTAGACTGGCCAGGGACGGCGCTGGTGGGGGGGGGGGGGGGGGGGGGGGGGGAAGGCTGGGGCCTCTCAGTGCTCGCCAAGCCGTGGCCGAGCGGGCGAGATTGAGTGCCCAGCCGGAGCCAGCGGGTATCAGCGGCGCAGCCGAGTGTGGAGCGGTTCGGACGCTGGGCGCGAGAGATAAGTCATTGTTCGCGCCGGGAGAGTGCCAGCGCGGCGTCAACGGCCTTGATCGCGACGCGATGCGTATCGTGGCTGACGGTGGGTGACCTTGGCGCCGGTGACATGTTTGTGCAGCTCCACGCCGAAGTGTGTGTGTGTGTGTCTGTGTGTGTGTGTGTGTGTCTGTGTGTGTGTGTGTCTGTGTCTGTGTCTGTGTGTGTGTGTGTGTGTGTGTGTGTGTGTGTGTGTGTGTGTGTGTGTGTGTCTGTGCGTGTGTGTGTGTGTGTGTGTGTGTGTGTGTGTGTGTGTGTGTCTGTGTGTGTGTGTGTGTGTGTGTGTGTGTTTCTGTGTGTGTCTGTGTGTCTGTGTCTGTGTGTGTCTGTGTGTGTGTGTGTGTCTGAGTGTGTGTGTGTGTGTCTGTGTGTGTGTGTGTGTGTGTGTGTGTGTGTGTGTGTCTGTGTGTGTCTGTGTGTGTCTGTGTGTGTGTGTGTGTGTCTGTGTGTCTGTGTGTCTGTGTGTGTCTGTGTGTGTGTGTGTGTCTGAGTGTGTGTGTGTGTGTGTGTGTGTGTGTGTCTGTGTCTGTGTCTGTGTGTGTGGAGGGTACTCAAGCATGGATGTGGGGAGTGGGAACAGCAGGCTGCTTGGCAGAGAAGTCTGTATGACGGCCTGTCAGCGAACAGAGAGCCATCAGCTAACTTAGTGGGACGCTAGCAGCGTCAGAATGCTAATGGCGCTGAGATGCAGAGGTCGGGCAAGGGGAGGGGAGTGAGGTGGGCACAGGTGGCACAGGAGGGGGGATTGGGGGGAGGGTAGGGGGTTTCAGCCATGGAGCTCATCGTTAACCACGTCTGGTGTTTCACGAGGACGTCCGTGTGATGCGGGGCAAATGGCCGCCCCTGTCCAACCCCCTCATCAGGGGGGGCACAGATGTCCGAGAATGACCCACAAGCTGGCATCGTAACCCGCCCATCCCCTACCAGCCCCACCCCAGCTGGCACGAGGGCACCGATTCCCCCTTCAAATCAAAGCTCCTGTCATCCTCCCTTGGCACCGAGCTTCTCTATGTGACCTCAGGTTAATGTCCTCCTGGGCGACGGGGTCAGCCTCTCACTTGAGACGAGGTTTAGTAGATACCTCCGCCCGCACACAACTCCTCTGAGAGGTGCCACGTGGGCGCCATTGGTATTCCGGGCCACGAGGCTCGCTTCACTCGCTCAAGAAAATTCATTTGTGTCTGCTCGCTCGCTCGCGCTCGTTAAATTGTCTCAGTGATGTCTCACTAATTAACACAAATAAGCCCACTGAAGAGGAGTTTACACAGATGCGTTGGCTCTCGTCAATGGAGAGATGGAGAGGGGCTGTTTTTTAGGCTGTAACAGACAGACAGCCAAGTCCACTGAGGAAGTGGATTATAGATACCCAAGGCTAATAACTAAGGAGAAATAAAGTTTAACCCTCTGAGGCCAAGAGAGTCTGCCCACCCACGCAATATTATGAGAGACGGCTGATTTGTTTTTCTTCTTCAGTCATTTGCTTTTACCTGGTGTCTGAATTTGCCTTTCATAACATGAGACCACTGACATTTCACAAAATCTGGGTGACCTTCAACCACCATATCCATCATTATTGATTTAGCAGAGACATGCCCTGTTAAGACCTTCCTTCCATGTGGACCATAAAAAGGTTCAAATCTATCTTTTGAGAAGATGACAAGCGGCTCCTTCACGAAAGGACACTTCCCCTGAATTCCTCTCTACAAATCAATGTGTGGAGTGTTCAGGAAGGTTTCATGTTGAAAGAGAAATATCCTGGGTACACGAGCCTAGATTGTTCAGTATACCACCGAATGCTGTTCTTTTTCTTTTTGCATCCCCACAAACTGATCCAGGGTCAGGATCAAGGATATATCATTCATTAGGGAAGCTGTCATGTCCTCTGCAGACAAAAGACCAGGAGAGGATGTGCGCTGCCAATGCATCTCCCCGTGTACCCGAGCACTGTGTTACTGGATAATAATACCACTGAAGGACTACCCTCTCACTCTCTCGTTTCCTCTCTCTCTCTCACTCTCTCTTGTTTCCTCTCTCTCGTTTCCTCTCTCTCTCTCTCGCTCTCTCTCACTCTCTCTTGTTTCCTCTCTCTCTCTCTCGCTCTCGCTCCCTCATTCCATTCTCCCTTGGGGAGCTGCTTCCCACCCCCTCCGAGCCGGGGCTGATGGGTAAAAAGAAAGGCGACCCTTGGCAACCGTGCTGTGAGCAGTCAGCAACCGAGCTGTTCTCAGTCCACTGCCCAAACACGTATCCTGTATTATTCCAATTCCAGGAACAAAATAAACAACAAAACCCAAAAAATGAGGGGGGGGGGTGAACCGAATTACAGCAATCTATTGAAATAAAAAAACACTCGCCCCCATCGCAGAGGAAGAGTGAACGAGCGTACCTAAGACCGCAGCTTTTTTTTTTTTTTTTAGTGCGCGTCTGGGTTGCTGCAGCAGAGTTTTACTGCAGCTTCCTTTCTTTACAGCTGATGGCTGGCTTCAGTGCTTTTTGTGTGTGTGGGTGTGTGTGTGTGTGGGTGTGTGTGTGTGTTTGTGAATCCAGAGCAGGCAGCTTGTGGAGAAAACAGATAAGGCTTCCCACTGACTGCATAGTGAACAAGGACCAAATCTGGCCAGTCCACTCCATCCAAAAGTGTAAACAAACAACAACACCACTTTCTCACACACACACACACACACACACACACACACACACACACACATCATATCACTACCCCAGCACCCTGTGGTGAGAATGGAGTTTATTTATTTTATTTTAGTGTGCATCGCGTTTGGGCAGCGCATGACGGAAGTTAACGATCTGTGGTAGTGGGGGCTCCCCAACCACCCCTCTTCACAGATGGCAGGGGTGGTAGAGAAACCTCACACACACACACACACACACACACACACCCTCTCCAGCACCTAACCCCCAACCCCCCCACCATCCCTCCTCCATGTCCCCCGTGTCGGGCCTTAATGAGG
>NC_045177.1:5613924-5631424 GCF_900700415.2 Clupea harengus
GGCCGTGGAGAGCCGCCACGCTCCGGTATCTGGATCACAGAGCCGCCGTAATGTGGGCCACTTGCCAAAGTGTTTAATGTTTACAGACAAAGAGTAAGGTGTAGGAGAGCATAAAGAAAACACACTCACACACACACACACACACACACACACACACACACACACACCTCCACCTACACACAATACACAGAACATAAAGAAAACACACACACACACACACTTTCACACAATACACAATACACAGAACATAAAGAAAACACACACACACACACCCAAACTTACACACACACCACACACACACACACACTCACACACGCACACACACTCACACACACACACAAACACACACACACACACACACACACACACACACAATAAAATGAACAATAAACAGAACAAAAGAGATGTAAACAAAGGGCAGAGAAGGGGGTGTGACCATGCAGAGAAAGAGAGAGAGATTGCAAGCATGTACACATTCAGTAAAACAAAGAACCAAAAACATGTACTGTATACAAAGACAATGTACACAAACAAACAAACACACACACACACACACACACACACACACACACACACACACACACACACACACACACACACACACACACACACACACACACTCCTCCACATGATAAAATGAGGAACAAAAGAGAGATCTGGATCACACAGGGGTGATTAATTGGGCGACTCGCCAAGGTGTTTTGTAGGCAGAGGGGGAGGCGTGCAAGAGCATGCAGAGAAAGAGAGACTGTGTACAAGCACACACACACACACACACACACACACACACACACACACACACACACACACACACACACACACACACATAAACATAAACACACACACACACACACACACACACACACACAAAGCACAAAAACACAAAGCACAAAAACAGTTCAACCTGACATGACCTACAGAAATACACTCTCAGGTACTCATTATCTGTGACACTAAAAGGCCCCCGTTCAGTCTCCCAGCTCCCTTCAGCTCAGGCCTCGGAGTGTTAGTGCAGACATGGGAACACCTTAGACTTGTACCTTAGATTTCAGCCCTAACAAACACAGTTCTGAGATCAGCACCAGGGAGATCATCTAGAGCTCATCTCTGCCACGCATGTAGAGCGCACAAAGGCCAGAAGGAAAGGTGCAGCTGAAATGAGAGACAGAGAGAGAGAGACAGAGACAGAGAAAGACAAGAATAGGGAGAGAGAGAGGAGGTAGAGAAAGATAGACAGAGAGAAAGAGACAGGGGGAGGGGGATAAGGGAGAGAGAGAAAGAAAGAGACAAAGAGAGAACCAGAGGAGATAGAGGGAGGAAAGGGAGGAAGGAACAAAGAGAGAGAGAGAGAGAAAGAGAGAGAGAGAGAGAGAGTCAGAGAGAGAGAGACAGAGAGAGTACCGACCGTCCAGGAAGAGAACGTGGGGGTCAAAAGAAAATGACTGAGCGAAATGAACGCGGTAAAACAATTATCTTCATCAAGCCCGGGTCAGGCAGAGGACAACAGCAGCACTGTGTGCGGTGTGCATCCACTCCAATGACTCCCATCCGGCGTGAAACCTGCTCCAGGTAAGGTCCCGGGCCAGCAGATGAGGCAGCAGCAGCCGTGACCCCGTGACCTCCTGCTGATCGCAGGGGACGCAGGCTGCTGACACACAGCCCTCCAGGTGGAACTACGTGTGGACGGGGCCGCGCGGGACAGGGGAAGCAGTTCACTGAGACAACAGCGCTGTGGTGTTGTGTATGCAGAATCTGGTACGGAGCTCCAAGGTTAGCATTAAATCTATGGGTGTTTAGAGATATGGAAACACCGTTATCAGGGAGAGGTGAGGGGCGTAGGGAGTGTGGTATTCAGTATTCAGTGCGACACAGCAGGAGCACTTGATACAACTGATTAGGGGGGCATTTCTCAAGGGCGTCCTCGTGCAACAACCATGGAACTGAGAGCTACAGAGAGAATGTTCAAAAGTATAGGTAGTTTCTATCAGTTCACATTTCATGTTTGAGGACGGAGCTCAGGTAGGGGAATCAGGTGTGGTGGTGTTAAGTCATTATGAAACCTGCAGCCACAGCGAGCACATGTGGTAAAACTGAGCACCCTAAACCTACACCATGACTCCTCTGAGTGTAAGACTGGGCCCCCTAAACCAAGACCACGACTCCTCAGAGTGTAAGACTGGGCCCCCTAAACCAAGACCACGACTCCTCAGAGTGTAAGCGTGTGAGGTACTGCAGCCTCAGCCTCATCCTTATGTCCTCAGATGCTCAATGCTCAAGGCAGTGCTGGTAGGTTGGGACATGGTTGCTGGAGGTGCAAGGCAGTGCTGGTAGGTTGGGACATGGTTGCTGGAGGTGCAAGGCAGTGCTGGTAGGTTGGACATGGTTGCTGGAGGGCCAGGCAGTGCTAGTAGGTTGGACATGGTTGCTGGAGGGCCTCTCACCTGTCTCTTAGTGGAGCTCTTCTTCGTAGTGGGTGAGGTGGTGTGGTTCCTCCAGGCCAGTGGGGGGCAGAACCACTCCACCTCACTCAGGTAGATGAGGAAGGAGCAGTCCGAGCCGTCCACACCGTAGAAGGCATAGCAGGGGTCCGAGGTCCACCTGGCTCGCATCCACTGAAACACAAAGGTGTGGTGGTGGTGGTGGTTAGCACACTACCGCAATTGAAATGTAATGTACCGCAATAGAAACAATGTTCCTGAACATCTTCTCTGCTGCAGAGTTTGGTTGCGACCTTATGTATGCGTTATTAGGAATATTTTAACACTTATACCATGGTGACAGGAAATATTAGTTCTCTGATTGGCTGGCAGGTGTCCCAATATTCCTGTATAAAGGGACACCTATGAAGCAGATCTGGTCAAAAAAAGGTTTAATCACCGTTCTATGTCAATGCTCTGGAAACTTTGCATGGTAACTATAACAACCACAGTTAATAACGATTGATTGAAAAGCTGCCCATGTTGCTGAGTCATGGAGATCTCTGCCTCATCCAATATTTTTGTATAACAGGACACCTCGGCAGCCATTATCACTTACATCTGTCTGGAGACAGCCATAATGACATGTGGACTAAATATAGGTGGGAATGAATATAATATTAATGGCATTTGACATTTCTAAGCCAACCCACACACCTTCTGAAGGTGAGCCTTGAAGGAAGATAGAAAAGTGTTTGGCTACAAGTAGAGGGGAAAGGGGAGGGGTGGATCTTCCAACGCGCCTCCAGTCCTTATTCTCCATGAGTTATATCTAGACTGAACTGAACTCGCTGGTGCGTTAATCACGTCTGGTCCCAAGAGACTAGTTGCAACCCAAATACAACTCCCTTGAACCAGCTGATCAGGCTAATTAAAGCCCTCAGTTGTATTACTACAGTAGCAGCAGCAGTACCGCAGAGTCTTACAATCAGATGTTTGATTTGGATGGTAACTAAAACCAGCGGCGGCGATGTAGATGTCTCAGATACCCTGGGGCTATATGCTCTAACTCCAGGTTGTGGAGTGTAATCAGTCTGATCCTCACTCTTTTAGAACAGCTACAGGGCTGCTGGGTGGAAAGAAAAGTTGTGAGATGTGACGTGAGATGTCCCCAAAGATATATGTAAACGTTATCTTTTCTGACGTTGGTCTTCCGAAGTCCGTAAGAAAACATTTCAGAAGACACTTCAGAAAATGTTCAAATATTTTTTTATTTTTTTTTTATTTTGGAGATTGACAGGGAAGGTCTTCGAGATCGACACGTCGATCACGATCAACGGTTTGGCGACCTCTGATGTAAAGGGTCTTTCAAAGATTTAGGCAAGTGCCTGGAAGGTGTTTTGGAAGTGGTCCCATTCATTCATTCATTCATTCATTCATTCATTCATTCATTCATTAATTAATTAATTAATTCATGTGGAATAGTGTGACTTACTTCCACTTTTCCGGGACAATCTGGGTAGCGGGGATCTCTGGGAATTTCGCACTGGCCCGTCGTCCCGTCTCTGACAGCTACGGAGAGAGAGAGAGGACATCTTAGTCCCGTAGAGTCAACCTCATAAAGATGCATGATGGTGTCACAGGGGCAACATGGCTGAATTTGATGGAGATATACGACCTCACTCACACTGCCTGCATGATGCACTATGCACTGGTTGTTATAACTCTGGAGATAAGATGACACGGACGAGCGTGATACATTAATCAAGATATATATTCTGTAGTTGTCGACACACCGTGAGCTAGACGAGGGAGTGCTATGTTGTGGAAAATGAGAATCTCAACAGCATCTAATATTAGACCTTGTGTTGTCACATCATCCATATCACATGTTTCACAGGGCACGCAGATATATCTCACTTTCAAGGTACCTGCCCTGTATGGAGAGCGTGATTAACCAGTCCAAGGAAAGACAAAGAAAGAGAGAAAGAACGAGAGAGAGAGAGAGCGAAAAGAGAGAAAGTGAGTTCCCAAATGATTTAGTCCACTGAGGGAATCCTCGTACTCATTGGGACCGCAGTCATCACATTAATTGCTCCATTGGGTTGGCTAACAGGCCTCTCAGTAGGCAGGGGCGGCCCAGGGAAGAGGCTGGGGGAATGCACCACTATTACATCACGGAGCTCCTCTCCGACTGCCTCTCATTTCCCCTAATGGAAGACAGAGAGAGGGCTCCTACAGTCCCCAGAGGGCCCGCACACAGCTCTGGGAGAAAGACATTGTGGATGCGACTCCATTACTATAGCAGTGACAATTAAAAGTGTCTGGGCCTAACTATATATATGCGTGTATATATGTATATATATATAGTATATATAAGTAAACCCAGTTGAGTGTGACAATGAGAATAATAATGTAACAGGAAAAAAATAATAACCGAAAGGGTTATATATATATATATCTATATATATATATAAATATATATCTCTATATATAATATAATATAAGTAAACCCAGTTGAGTGTGACAATGAGAATAATAATGTAACGGGAAAAAAAAAATGAAAACCAAAAGGGCCGATGAAGACACGTTTGCTGCATGTTGGCCTCCGAACTCCGCCTCTGAAGTGAGTCACGAGCGAATCACGTTTGAACGCAGTGCCAGCGCTCGCCCCCTTCACTCCTCCATCATCACACAGGATCTTCCCCCTCACACACACACAACAGTACAAACTGCACGCAGAACAAAAGGCAGCAAGATAATAATAATAAAGGGAACTTGTTTCGCACAGGAACCGTTTAGTGGGAAGCAGATGCAACCTGGTGTGCCTACAGGGCTCTGGCCACGCCAACGGGTGCAGAGGAGGAAGAAGAAGAAGGAGGAGAAAAAAAAAACGTTGAGGAGGAAAAATACGTCTGCATCAACTTGGCCTGGAGAGAATAATTGATGGTATGATTAAAGCACAGCAGTGGACCGCGAGGCCTGGGTCCTGGCGTGCGAGCAGAGCCATCAAGTGGAGGCATGGAGTGGAAATGCGAGTTGACTTTAGACCTCATTGAATCTTGTCTCCCACCCTGTGCGCCCGCCACGGCGTGCTTAATTTGTTTTTATAGGGGCACGGGCTGCATTTATTTCCTCGCATTAAGGGAATTTGCTCCACAAATCACGGAGTGCGCCCCATCCCTCACATCCCAGCGGTTTCCTTTTACGCAAGCGAGCAGGCGTCTACAGGCGGCCCCCGATTTATCACGCTCGAAAGGCAGAACTGTTCGCCGCGCACACACACACACGCCTATAACCATGGGAATCCAATTCTATGCGAAGAGCATCAGAAGAGAAATACAAGCACGCACGGGCAACCATTTGTATGATAATGCTAGACCATAAAGATAAAGTAAATAAAGTACATAAGAATAGATAGAAGTAGATAAAGTAAATAGGGCTACATCTGACAACACAGGTCCAAAAAGCTAACAAACCTCTCCCTGCTGCCATGCTATTCTGTAGAATCTGCTCCACCCGCACCGCCATGTTGGAGACGTTCTGGGCGATGGCCTGAATGCGCTCCACCAGTCCTGCTGGCTGCATCCTGAGAGGTGAGAAAACAAAGCACACACACACACACACACATATCAACTACCAAGGAGAAGTCACACAGGGCCGCTGCTATGTACATGCAGGGCACACACTGTGCGTAGGAGACCAAGAGCACTAAGAAACACCAAAAATAAATACATTTATATAAATCTAAATGGATAACAATAATCAACTGCCTACTATACTTATACTTATATTTGACCACAGTAATAACATGAAGGATTGTGGTGTCCCCTCCTCTCTCCCTGTGGTTTGGTTTGATTGCACCTGACAACCCTCACAGTGACCATATGAAGGCTACAGACTACAGTTAATGAAGGAAAAATTGTGGAAAGGCAAACAGATTCAGGAAAAGAAAAGAGAAAAAAACCTTCAGGATGACACTCTTGCATCTCTTAAATGTATGTCTGAAGGTGTTAATACTGGAACATTAGCCAACACAATGCATGCATACCGGGCATGCAACAGCCAAGTTTAGCTACCTAATGTAAGAAAGCTAAAGATCTTATAGGCTAAACTTAACATTTAGCCAATTTGCTATTTGAAATTCCAATGGAATAAAGAAGAAAATATCTAAACCCTGTAAGAGGTAGGCCTCATACATTTATTTACTTCACATTTGCGTGACTTGTTTTTGTGTTATTGGTTTTATATAATTTATGCGCATAGCTTCACATTATTACTAAGAAATAATATAACTAATGTTTGGAGGGTGGAATTAGTTTCCTGTGTGCAGATTAAACCACTCCAGCGAGGCACAAACTCTGCTTCAGGACTCAGGTTAAACCGGTGAGTCAACTGTGTGGGCTGCTGGCAGAAATGTGGAGAGATGCACACATGCATGTATAACTTAAAGGCCCAGGGAGACGTGTACTCGTGAGGTCCGAGAGGTCGCTCAGGTCACTCAGACACTTGGGGGCATAGCACACACCCACGCACAAACATAAAAAAGGCCTGACCCCCAACTTCTAAGGTCCTTCAGTTCATAAAGTACATCAAGTTCACATGTGTCTCTCTTACATAATTAGCATACAAACTGAGGCAACAAACAGGCTACCGGGGGTAAAGTTATGGGAGACGAATGCGTTGAGTAGACCCTGAGGAAATCGAATCAGTCAGCCTGACTCCTGAGAAACACCGGTAAGCAGTTTCAAAAGCACTGCATCATGACTCCGGAGCGGAGCTAAGCATACCTGGAAGCACAATGCAACGAACCTGAAAGCACAGTGAGTGAAATCCCTGCGACAAATAAAATTATCTGCAACTCAATACGCGCGAGTCGATACACGCTGTAATTTGTCCGACAGGACGCTACAAGGCGACTAAAGAGATTAGCACTGGCTAACGAGCCACTTCCTGTGAAACTTTCCCGGTCTCTGCTTCCCCCCTTTAAAACAAACACAGACACTAATTGCGAGGTACTTGGATGAAGCGTTAAATAGAAAAGGTCCCACACTGTCGATACAATTTGTGCCCTGGGATAAGACTAACTGCCCTGTGTTGCCAGCCATACTGAATGGCAAATGGAAGGACAGGAGGGAGAGGGAGGGGATGTTGGAGAGGGGCTTTTATAGAAGGGCTGGGAGAGATACTGGCCTTAAAAGGCCAATTTGACAGGAAGAGCGTGAAGCGAGGCAATATGCTATGAGGTAGCTACAGGCCTGGGGTGACACAGGGTATGGCTAATGGGTAAAGCTCCAGCACCCCTAAGTGGAAACTCTTGTCTGGTGGGCAACTGAGAGAGTTAAAAAGCTAAAATCCTCTCTCCCCCTCTTTATCGCTATCTCTGTCTCTGTGTGTGTCTGTCTGTTGTGTGTGTGTGTGTGTGTACACTTAGCATCTCATGCAAAGGATTACCAGATGCAATGGCAATGAAATTCATTGAAGCTGCAGTTATACAATAAACAAAACAAGAGGAGATGTTACCTCACTCACACTGACTACCAGTTTGAAGTCAGGGCCTTGTAGGAGAAGTCTACAAGAGGGATCGAAACAAAAACTTGTGGCCCAGCTACGTTATTTATAATTAAACATTTTTGCACACTTTTGCTAATTGGACACACGTGGAGATGATAAACTATGTAGAACATTCTTTAAAAACATGTGTTTTTACACTCCCCAGGTGATATGTAACACTACTGGAAAGGTCATGTGCACACAAAGCATTCGAAATAAACATGCTATCATCCCAAGACGCCACTTTGCACGAGCTGTCTGGCTCACGCAGTTTGCGTGAGAGCGAGGTTACGGTGCCAGCTATTTTGATCACCACCACTTTTTTTTCTTTAGCCCTGAGGGGTGCACTATTAAAAAGCAGACCATCGTGTTGTCCTCTCGGCACACGTGGCAGTCCCGAGGAGCGCTCCTCCTGATGGATGCCTCTTTGTCTTCATGTCCGTGTCCTCTGCGTACGCAAGTCTGCCAAACGACATTGATTTCCCCTTTAGAAAGCCACTGGGTCCCACTGGGTCCCACCGGCGGCAGGCTCCTTCTTTTATAACCATCTCCCTCCAGCGCCTCATTTCAGAGTGAAAATCCTTAATTATCATTTGAGTTGAACTAAATCCCCCCGGTAGTGGGAACTACTCAGCCCAGTCCCCCCTTTCAACAGCTCTTCAAGAGAGTCCCCTCGAGTGCCCCACGGTGACCTTCCTAACAGCAGACTGTCAGGCAAGGAGTGATCCCTGGGGAGGATACTCTGGGTCTTGCTGCCCGCTGAGGGTTATGGCCTCTCTGACTGTCCCTGCTGCCACCCCACCCCACCCCACCCCACCCCACCCCCCACCCAACCTGTCACCAGCAGCTGCCACAGGGGAGCAGAGAGAGGGGAAGAAGAGAGAGAGAGAGAGAGTTACAGAAAGAGAGAGAGAGAGAACTACATAAAGAGAAAGATAGTGAGGGAAGGAGAGGGAGAGCGACACAGAGAGAGAAGAAGGAAAGTAGAGAGTACAGTATGTGTGAGTTTGGTTTGCGTGACAGAAAATGCATCCTGCATCTTGTTCAATGGTTCTGGTACCGTCAAGCCATTTAAACCCATCAACCAGTGCTTGAAAGTAACATTACCTAAATGTCAGATAATGGCAGATTGTGTGTGAACGCAATAGCTGGTGTCATTGTCTGTCAGGTACATGGAAATAAATGTCAAGCACTGAACTGAATGGCGGAGAGGGGGAGTAAGAACAAGCAGCAGCTTAAATAGACTGACAGTCACGCTAAGCTAGCTCCTTCGCTCGCTGCCGAGTATGGGCGCTAAAGGTTCCCTGTGATTAGCTTGCTGTCCAAAATAGTGGGAGCGAGCTACTTGAGCTGTGAGTCTTAGACGACGACTTCAGTCTTAGCTGTAGGAAGGGGGGCGAAGAGGGTGGGTGGGGGTGAGGGAGGGGAAGCTTGAGGAGAATCTTGTTCGTCAGTGTGGCCGAGAGTGGTTCACACTTTCACTGTCATCACTGACGCCATTGTGTGACGCTAACTAGCAAATCACGCTAGTCTGGGCGATGGGGCAATACCCCAAGCTTATATCTTTGCCTTCAAAGGGATTGCCTGAACCAAAAAGAGAGTTTTCCCCCCTTTGCTATAGTGTTCTGTGCGCGCTTATTAGCTCATAATGGGCAGATAGGAGGAGGGAGCTAACGCTGAGCCTTAATGTGATGGAGCTGCCTGAGGCGCAGCCCGCTCTCACGGACGACCCACATCGCCCTGACGACCCACATCGCCCCGTGAGGAAGCTGGAAGATTGGGTGAAGAGAGCACTCTTGCTCTCTCTTGCTGTCTCATTCTCTCTCTCTCTCTCTCTCTCTCTCTCGCTCTCTCTCTCCTTCTCCCCAGTATCATTCTCTTCCTATCTCTCTCATTCTCTCTCTCTCTCTCTCTCTCTCTCTCTCTCCCTCTTACCCTAGTTTATACCTTCCTTTCTCTTTCCTCAAATTCCTCTGCCTTGCACAAATGCCGGGCCTGCGGGGCAAATCTCAGATATAGGCCGGGGATATTACGTCTCGTTGGCTCACGCGAAGGAGGGAGGGAGGCATATCACTGCCGCCGCGCTGCGAGTCGGGAAGGCAACGGCGATGTGGCCTTACTGCCGAGGAGTCCTGGCCATGTCAGGGAGCATCAGTGTAGCGTCGCCCAGCCAGACCTATAATGTCCCTCAGCAGGAGTGCAGCTACGCTAACCACACAGAGATAGGGCTGTGCTTTAATCATGCTAAAAATACAGCAAAGATGCCCAATCTGAAGGTGAAGGTTCATCTTTAAATGTTATGTCTGCAACATTATATGTAAAGTCGGGTAAAGTGGAACATAAAAACAGATGATCATAGTGATCATATTGTGTTTTGTCAGCCAATAACGCTACTCAATTCACGCCTCAACAGCTGCACACCTGCACACCTGCACCAAACACAATGCGGAAAGTGAAGAATTCCAGTCTGCACTAAACAGTGAGAAATACAACTTTGCACTTGCTTTAAATGATGTAATCCAAAACGCAGCTCTTTGAGACCAGGGCTGTGATTGTTTGTTTAGAGACAAACAAACATCATTAAATTATTATACTTAATAAAATGATCTGATGTTGTGGGAGGGATGGTTGGATTATCTGAGCAAACACAGCCCAAAGGTTTTGATTATCAGACTGTAGTGCATAAAGACGTACAATGAAACAAAATGACAAATCAAGACTCCATGAACCTGTGCTTGGCTTAGATATAGAACTTAGACTGGACGTGGATCTTGAAGGTCTTCTGTGCAATGAATCAATGAAAGTAAGCAAAGACCTCACGCAACCTCACGCAACACTTCAACGTACTGCACACTGGTGCATAGAAACCGTCGCCAAGTGTGTCGTGCATAGGGCACAGAATTATACAAATGTGTTTCATTAACATTCCAAAATGGAATAATGCCAAATCTTGAGCCATGTCACACTCATTGCCTCTTGCTTATATTGGTGGAATTAGCTTGACAGGCTATTCCAAAGATATGTAATCTGAAATGTGTTTTGTGTGTTGGATCCACTCAAGTAAATTGAATGCGAGGCCACACTTCACTTTAATTGATTAATTTGGTGTATGGAACACCAAGACCCAGATTTGAGACAGGGGGGTATGTCTGGGGCTTTAATGGGTTTCTATGGGAGCAGCGAGAGAGGAGGAAGACATGGCTCGTCTCGCATGGCAACCGAGTCACATAGCCAGCCTCCCCCGCCAAGGCTACATTAATCCTGGACGCAGGGTGCCTCGTCAAGGGGGCTCTGGCACTCGCTGTCTGCCCAATCAGGGAGCTCTGTCAGGGGCTTCGCTTTTGTGCTCTGCCATGGCACCCCATTAAAAAAAAAAGGGGCCTGAATTCTGGTTCACTTCCCAGGAGCTGGCTTCGATTTTTGCCATTACCTCAACTGAACCCTTCAAACCCATTCACTAGGGGGTTTGCCAACCCTTCACAACCACCCCACCCCACCCCACCCCTCCCATCTTCATCTGGAGGGAGGAGGAAGAAGAGCTAAACTGTGGGAAAAGCACAGTCAGGGCCGTCAGTCCATCAGTCAGGGCAGGTCAGAGATGACCCACCTATATCTCCCCCCGTCTTAAGCCAGGGCCCTGACATGGTGCAACGGTGCGTGACCCCTCTTCCTGGAGATCCCATAGCCGGTGCTTGTTAAGGCTGGCAATAAAAAGCCAGCTTCCTGTAATCACCCCGATCCCGGAGCAAGGTCACAGCTACCTGATGGAGTGTAGAGCATTACAAGCCATTGATTTCAGTTAACTCCTGTGCCAGATTATATTAATCACATTTTTGCAACGCTAACAAACTACAGAACACGCATGACTGCTCCGGTACATGTGGAAACTGTAATGAGGCGGGCGGTGGCTCCACAGGAACAAGGAAGAAAAACCTGTTCAGTGCTTAGGGCTTCAGCTTCAGTGAACTGATTGCTATGTGACATACATGTGTTCAGTGCTTAGGGCTTCAGCGAACTGACTGCTATGTCGCGTACATGTCTTCAGTGTAGTTCCAGAGAGGGTTACGGCATGTTGAAAAATTGCAATAAATACTGAGTCCAAAGACGGAGGTACGGCTACCTCGACTATTTTTTTCTTCTCTCCTGTTGTCCTCCCTCATCCCTCATTCCCTTTGAGGAAGCGTCGTCACGCGGCGCAGAGGAAACGAGTGATCAGGAGATGAGGGATGATAGCGGCCAAGGGGGATGGGGGGTGGATGGGGGGTCTGTGCCAGAGCGGACGGATCTTTAGAAGCCCTTGTCAGAGCGTGTCACAATAACGACTGCGTAAAAGAAAAGAAACCGAAACATGAACCAATCTTAAGACGAGAAGATCTTGTCAGTTACACCCGTTATACCCCCCCCCCCCCCCCCCCCCCTTCTCTGTCTTCCTAACTCTCTGTCTCAGTGGCTCTCTCCCTATCTCACAGGGCTGTATCGCATTCCTGTCAGACAGGAAATGCAAAGTCTCCAAGCGTGAATATTCTCCTAATTAAACGACAACAACAAACATTGCTATGAAGAGGCACCGGACTCATTACGAGGAGTGGATCCAGTGCCTTTCTCTACATCTAAAACGTACTGCCTGGATCTAACTGCTGCAACAGCACCATTGGCTCACAAACCACACAATTGCTAAGTAGTGGTATCCTGAGCAGTACAACACAATGCTAGGTGCAGCTCCACACAAACAGTAGGCCTCTATAATAAAAGACATCGTAAAAGAGCCGAAAACTTCTACAAAAAACAACAAGCAACCTGGCCTACATCCACACCTTAACTTAAATATATATAATCGGGTTAAAGTGCAGACACAAGCAGAATGACATATCCCTGCTTCCGTAAGCTGCAATGAGTCTTTTGAACCGCTTCAAGCGTTGAATCTAATCCTCACATTACAATTGGTAGAATAACTAGCTGGTTACAGCATGCCTTCACAGTGTCTCCTCATAAGCAGCGGGTTGGACAGGGCTAGAGAGCACTGCTGCATGCTGTATAGATTAGTATTGGTAGTGTTCCCCAGAGACAGTCCAGAAGCACCAGCAGTGGACCTGAACACAAACCCACCTGTTAATGGCGGAGCTCAGCTCCTCCAGGCGGCGTGAATCGCTGGTGTTGTCCAGCCGGGACAGACTGTCGACGCGCTTCATGATGACCTCCAGCATGTCGCTGATCTTCCTCAGCACGCCGCGCGACTCCACTACGCCCATCACTGCAGAGGGAGGAGAGGGACAAAGGGAGGAAGAGAGTGAGACTCAAAGCCTACGCCACACAGTCAGATAATAAATATCACATTCTACCCGTGAAAGCAATACAATGGGGACGTTTTTCGTTTGAAATGTGCTTGAAAAGCATATCTTTATGGGCACACCAGACCTTCCAGTGATGAGCAGCTATTGCATTTTACAGCTTTCTGTTATTGTAATTTGGTATTTAATGTGGCAATTCGGCAATTAACGTGATGTTCGTTATGAACAAGGTTAATGAAATTACTTTGAAAAGGATATCCAGGCTGTAGGTATTACAAAGGGCATTAGGTACTATAAAGGACATTCAGATGGTAATTTCAGAGCCTTCCAAAACCATGAAAGCAATTACATAATAAATTAATATGTTCATAAATGTCAACCTGAGGTATGTGGCGACTGGCGAGACAGCAGGTGTAGTGCATGAGGACACGGAGAAGCATGAGGCGAAGGAGAAGGTAAGAGAAAGAGAGGACACAGAACATGTGACAAAGACATAGAGAGAGAGAGAGAGAGAGAGAGAGCGATAGAACACAGAGACGGACGAGAGGAGGGGCATAAAGAGCAGTGGGAGGGAGTAATCATTAATCAGTCATGATGGCTCCGCCCATCTCATCAACTCCGCCCATCTCATCCTCTCTCCGACCCTCGTCCTGACCGATGGCCAATGCAAATTAAAAAAGCTGTTCCACACATGGGAAATGTAAAAATATATTTCATCTTTAATATCCATATCCTTGGTATAATGTACGATGGGTTTCATCTAGTGCTGCACGATTAATCTAATTGCAATTGCGATGTCAGTCGGTGCCATTTTACAACCTCAAAAGGCTGCGATTGAATTTAATCAAAAATGTGCGTGTGTGAATGTGACATCCTATTCTCTGTTTGCCCATTACAAAGAGATGACCAATCGGTCTCTCTTCATCCAGTGAAGCAGTGTGTTGTCACATGACTATAGACCAGAGAGAGCTGTACTATGAAGGGAGTTTAGTGTAGATTTTACTAGGGGTTATCAAGGAAAATCAAGGAAAGCCAGGGTTGACAAACCTAAATTGCTGTTTAACGGTACTACACTGGTGATTAAGATGTCCGTTGACTCAATGCAGGCTTGGGAATCTGTGAGCATTCACATAAAAGGACGCGTTTGTCAACACAGGCTGAGTTTTTGGCTCGAGTACTGCTCTTTCATTGCCTAATTCATGGCTATAAAGAGTTTAAATAAACACCAATGGCGTCCAAAAAGGCAAGGGAGGCTTGTTGACATTGCCATCAGAGTAAATGCGTAATTTGATAAACATTTCTTGTTGTAGGCTATGCTATGTTGTGTCCGTTTTGCCCATATTTAATATGATTGAGAAGTAAGATCACGTAAGAACAGTGTGAAAACAAGTAGGATAATTAAGTTCTAGCCTACATATGGGCTACAGTTCTGAAATTGACGCAAGAAGTAAGTTCTAGTAAGATCTACTAGCTAAAGGTATGAATAAAATGCTATTGTGTCAAGGATAACTCCATTCTAACTATCATTTCAGCCGCGACCCCAGTTGAAAGTGCACCTATACATTAAGGATTTTATCAGTTGGTAAGCTATGCACTAATCATTTTATTAATTATTGAAATAATAAATTCACGCTGAGTATAGATAAGGTGTGTTGCCTACACTTATAATAGCCTATACATGTGTTCACAGCTAGCAGAAAAAAGGCTACTTTTTCACAGGCAAGCTATTGCAAACAACACAGGAATTCCTATAATGGCAGGAGTCCAGGGTCCAGTCAGTTCTGACCCGGTTGGCAGCTCAAATGTCCACCTTTATGTACAGGGTAATATCATAACATTCGCTTCGATTGCCCAGTTTAAAATAACGATGTAGTTAAGGTGTAGTCTTATGTACAGTTGAAGGGAATACTATTGATCTGCTCAAGCAAGTAGACTCATGAGACTCGTGATACCATGTGTTTATTATTGCTCAATCCCAAATGACAATAATCGCAATATCACCTTTTCACCTAATTGTGTAAAATATTGACAGAATTGACTATATGTAACAAGAGAAAACAGGAGACTCACTCACAAACACTAAACCATGAGTTGTGCATGAGATGCTGATCTATATTTCATTGGCAAGCTTTGATGATGGATACAAACTGTCATTGACATAGAAAGAAATTGACAAGGACAAGGAAACAATGCTAGGATATACTGATTTACTACCTGTAAAATGACCTGCCAATACCTCAAGAATAGCTGCAGAATGACGACATGGTGAGAACAGCCATTTTACCAGTGTACAATCAGTGTGTATGCACTTATGCCACAGACACACTGCATGACCTTCAAGGTCGTCAGATCGATGTACTGCTCACACTACACAACTTGCTGTCTGTAATCAAGGGTTTGCGAACAAGGGTTTGTCCGGTTTGCACGCTACATAACTGATCGACAGCAGCAGGGTCATACTTTACAAGACTTTTCACCAGGAAGAATCTCTGACGAGTCTGTGTGGTCTCCAAACTACGTTCTGTCACGAAAACACATGTGAAGTGACACGGGGAATGACTGAAGACATAATACAGGATGTTTTTCTTCCAAAAATGGATGTCCACAAAAAACAAGCAATCCATGTGCAGTGATTTGCAATGAACAAACAAGCGCGCTCATTTGCTGAAGCTTGTCGACATCCTCACTGCCAGTCACAACCGAGTCACAACAGTCACAGCACTTTCAACACTACAGGATTCGGGATTCCGCGACAGGTCTGGATATTTAGAATGTTTGATATCTTTCGGGCGTCTGCGAGGCATCGGTAAGTTTCTTGGATCGTGTCTTTGAGCAGCTCACACATGAGACTGACTGCGAGTGCCGAGTGAGGGCCGACTCGCCTCTGATCTGGGGGCTTTTGTCTGCGATCTCCAAAAAGCGAGTGGAAAATCAGGACTAAAAGCGTGTAGCGTGAACTCATTAGTGAGCACGGCAGAGGTACTCAGGGCTATCTGCTCAATAGGCCGAAAAATAACCTCTGAAAAAAAATACTTCAAATTAGCACAAGACGTTCGCTTTTTGACAGCATTTCAGGGGCGATGTGGAAAATCGCTGATGTATGCAGCACCGTGCCAATGGGATTTCTCAGTCCAAACATACGCAGGCCATTAACCAAACTGAATGCAGGACATGCTAATGTGAAGGGAGTGGAATTAAACGTCCAGTCCGCTGCCCTCCTCTGCTGTATTACAGACCAGTATGTATATATGAAAAGGTAAGAAAGGCGTCCGCCATTTGAATGCTTTATTTGCTTCATTAGCGACATTAGCAATGACCACTTACATGGATTACAGGCACTAGCACACCCAGAGGACTAGCCATCTCAAAGCATCTTAGGACACGTGAGAGGTTCATTGTATTCAGAAGGTATCGATCGGATGAGCCATTCTGGATTACAAATCTTTTCCACGCTGCGATATTGGAGACATAACCCTAAAGGTCAGTGCGGTGGCGGAGCGTTCACTCGCACAATAAACCATTTCCCATCCATCTCAACTGACCTTGCAGCTACTGATGGATTTATATTTTGTTATATAAAAAAAATGTATTCAGACTTTATGGGCAGTTTTTATTCGCTGTTCTGCTTCAGCCTCCATAAAGAGGACACATATCAATATAAATAAACACTTTGAAAAGACAAGTATGGAGGTACCTGGTCCAAAACACTTTGAAAAGAAAAAGTATGCGGAGCTGGTCAAAAGAAACACCAAAAGAAAAGTATGCATGGATGCAACGAGTCAAATAAACACTTTGAGAAGTAAAAGTAAGGGAACAAAGAAGGACCAAACAATCCTGCTTACGCTTCTCTCCGAGGCTCAGACGTGCTGACGGCCGGGCGGCGCTTTAACCTTTGATACATAACAGTGTGCAGCCCAGGCTGGGGTTATGAAAATGAAAAGAGAGGGGAACAAATTATGTTGACATTGTCTCGCTTGCTCCGATGGAGCCAATTATCTGTGACCACAGCGGACTCTGACTGATGTTATGGCTTTCACCTGCAGAATTAAAGAGGTCGGCCGAGGCTCCGAGCCAAAGGGGAAGGGGGGAGGAGAGGAGGAGGAGTAGATGGAGGCAGGAGTGTGGGGAGGAGGGGAGGAGGGGGAGTGGGTTTAATTTCCTTTTCACCTTCTCTTTCTCTTTCGGTCGCCGCTCTACCTCATTTGCTGCGGATTTTGTGGCCTCATTGCTCTGGGATTACCA
>NC_045177.1:5633924-5648924 GCF_900700415.2 Clupea harengus
AGATGGGGCATGATCTCAGGAATACTAAACAGAGGAAGTTTGTGAGAGGCAAGTTCACGCAAAGGTTTCAGCCCCTCGGAGAGCACTGTGGGCCGAAACTACCCACAAAAATAACCAAATCCAAACAATGAACATTTCCGCAGACAAAACAAACAAGGCCAAATACTGTGACTGCTTCCACCAGTCTGACTGACAGTCACGTCTGCACCCATCCCTAAACAGACATGAGCTCGTCAGGTGATGTCTGGTGCTCTCTCTCTCTCTCTCTCAGCCGTAGGTGGCGAGAGGAGAGGATAGAGGGAGGGAGGGACGGAGAGAGGGGAGGTGAGTAACCTTCTCAAACTTCCCTCTCCGACATTTAATGAGAAGTTTCACACCATTTAAAAGAGCAGACCGAGAGAGCACAGCTCCAGTGACAGACCGTGTCACATCATCATCATCATCATCATCCTCGTCAATGGCCCTGTCGTCACCGGAGAAACACTCGGTTGACGGTGAAGGGGAATGTCACGTCCTTGAGCTCAAGAGCAATCGAAGGCTTGATGAGAGAGGTACCTGGCGATGGCCAGCGAAGTGTCGCCAAGCGCTCATGGGAGCTAGCGATAATACCTTCTATTTCTTGGCTCGCACCTTGCCAGATTTTATTACGAGGGCTGTTTCATCAGGTTTTCAGTTATTTAATGCCAACTCCTGTTTCGGGAGAGCACCTGATCCTGGGTTTTTTATGAACCAACACTAATTAAACAGCTATTAGCAGATGAGGGGACGCCTTCCATACTAAAATGTATTGCAGTGTTCTACAAGGCAGAGCAATTTCAGCATATTATAATGTATATTCAAGACATGGAAAATGTAAAAAATATATTTCATTTATATAACACCTACTGTATATCCTTGGTATAATGTATGATGTGTTTCATCCCAGGTGACAAACTGTGAAAGGAGAAAATGGGTGCCTCACTCACAATCATGAATACTGCATGAGATGTTGATCTATATTTCATTGGCATGCTTTGACGATAAACACAAATAAGAAAAAGGGTGTTGCAGAGTTGCATGGCAAGAAATTCTAGATGGACAAGCATCGGAACAATGGGAGGAGATATTGACTTGCAATACAACCTGTGAAATCACCTGCCAATATATGACAGGAATAGATACAGGATGATGAGATGGTAAGAACGACCCTTTCACCCGTGTACGATCTGTGTGTGAGCACTTAGTGAGCTTGGCAGAGGTGCTCAGGCCTATCTGCTCAGAAGGCCGTAAAATAACCTCTGAAAACTCATTCAAATTAGCACCGGACATTCACATTTTGACAGCATTTCAGGGCGATGTGGAATTCACTGATGTAGGCAGCACCATGCCAATGGGATTTCACAGTCTGGCGTACAAAACATGTGCAGGCCCTTAACCAAACCTAATACTGGACATGTGCAGGCCATTAACCAAACCTAACACTGGACATGTGCAGGCCATTAACCAAACCTAATACTGGACATGTGCAGGCCCTTAACCAAACCTAACACTGGACATGTGCAGGCCATTAACCAAACCTAACACTGGACATGTGCAGGCCATTAACCAAACCTAACACTGGACATGTGCAGGCCCTTAACCAAACCTAACACTGGACATGTGCAGGCCATTAACCAAACCTAATACTGGACATGTGCAGGCCCTTAACCAAACCTAACACTGGACATGTGCAGGCCATTAACCAAACCTAACACTGGACATGTGCAGGCCCTTAACCAAACCTAACACTGGACATGCTAGCAGAGGTGCTACAAGAATGTCATCTTTGGGTGGGCATTTGGATTCATTGGGTGGTCAATAACAATAACTCTAAAATGTATATTTCTATTTCATTGTGGACATTTGTATGATGAACTAGAGAGGAAAGGATCATCACTAGGCTACAGTGCACAGCCCACATGCCCCTCCAAGCTAATTAGACAAGAACTGGAATAAAGAGTCCCGTCCGCTGCTCCTCGCTGCTGTATTACAGACCAGTATGTATATATAAAAGGGTAAGAGAGGCCTCCGCCATTTGAATGTTTTATTTGCTTCATTAGCGACATTAGCAATGACTGCTCACATGGATTAAAGGCACTAGCACACCCAGAGGACTAGCCATCTCAAAGCATCTTAGAACACGAAGGAAGATTCACTGTATTCTCAAGATATCGACTGGATGAGCCATTCTGGATTACGAGTCTTATCTACGGGGCGATGTTGGAGACATAACCCTGAAGGTCAGTGCGATGGCGGAGCGTTCACTCGCACAATAAACCATTTCCCATCCATCTCGACTGACCTTGCTGCTATTGATGGGTGATGGATTTATAGCATGTTACTGTGAAAGAAATGTTTCTTTTTAATTATTATCATGATGGGTTTTAGTTTGATATTAGTTAGTTAGTTAAATGGAGGACTAAGCTCTTTCCATTGTTCTGTGAAAGGAAGTTTGAAACTGTGGGAAGAGAAGCTTGGAATTTAGAGGTGTCATGAAATGTTTAGGTTAAGACTGATTTATTTTTGTAGAGTCAGGGTTTTTGAGGGTCTTAGGAAAACATTCTTATCTTTGGAACCCAGGACGGGATGGTACAAGATGGGAGTGTCATGTCTTTGTTCTGTGATATTGTCTCTGCATAAAGTCTGTTTCTTTTTACCAGAGAAGGCAGTGATGGGTTGAACAGCGTTCTGAAAGCACTCCATTCCTCTTTGGAGGAGTGTAGGTTGAAGAAGCGGTCTAACACCATTCACTCCTCTCTGACAGAGTAAAAGTCAATTATTTATTATATTCTTGGTTGTGTGACTCTTAATTCTGAGGTTAATTACAGTCCTTAAAAGGGTGAAATAAATCCCTAACAGTTACATAAAAAAATTCAATTATAATTCATGGGTAGTTTTTACGTGTATTGTTTCCTCTGTTCTGATTCAGCCTCCACACAGAGGACATCAAGCCGAGGAGGGAGAAGGGACTCTCCGGGCCTTAAGGAGGTGGAGGAAGAAGGGACTCTCCGGGCCTTAAGGAGGTGGAGGGAGAAGGGACTCTGTAGGCCTTAAGGAGGTGGAGGAAGAAGGGACTCTCCGGGCCTTAAGGAGGTGGAGGGAGAAGGGACTCTGTAGGCCTTAAGGAGGTGGAGGGAGAAGGGACTCTCCGGGCCTTAAGGAGGTGGAGGGAGAAGGGACTCTCCGGGCCTTAAGGAGGTGGAGGGAGAAGGGACTCTCCGGGCCTTAAGGAGGTGGAGGGAGAAGGGACTCTCCGGGCCTTAAGGAGGTGGAGGGAGAAGGGACTCTCCGGGCCTTAAGGAGGTGGAGGAAGAAGGGACTCTCCGGGCCTTAAGGAGGTGGAGGGAGAAGGGACTCTCCGGGCCTTAAGGAGGTGGAGGGAGAAGGGACTCTCCGGGCCTTAAGGAGGTGGAGGAAGAAGGGACTCTCCGGGCCTTAAGGAGGTGGAGGGAGAAGGGACTCTGTAGGCCTTAAGGAGGTGGAGGGAGAAGGGACTCTCCGGGCCTTAAGGAGGTGGAGGAAGAAGGGACTCTCCGGGCCTTAAGGAGGTGGAGGAAGAAGGGACTCTCCGGGCCTTAAGGAGGTGGAGGGAGAAGGGACTCTGTAGGCCTTAAGGAGGTGGAGGGAGAAGGGACTCTGTAGGCCTTAAGGAGGTGGAGGAGCAGGAAGAAGGGACTCTGTAGGCCTTTACGAAGGTGGAAGAGGAGGAGGAGGAGGAGGAGGAGGAGGAGGACAACGGTAAGACAGACTGAGCGCACGGCATGACATTTCATGGCCTGTTTGGACACTCTGCCAGCCAAAATGGGAAAGACATAAATCACCCACACGATGCAGCAGCGCTAGCCGCGCCAGCGTCTTGAATATTTACCGTCACGGCGCATCTTGTTTTTTTTTTAGCCACCCTCACCCCATCCACCCCCACAGAGTGGGTTTTGTGGATAGAATTCCATCATGTGTTTGCAGGAGAGCTAAACAAATGGGCCTTTTTTCCGTCAGTCAGTGTGAAACTTTTAAAGCATTTTAGCGTATTGAGCTTCTCCAAGTAGCCTGCACTGCATTGGCTATTTCAGCATTGACCTGCTTTCGTTAAATTAAGCGAGGAGTCCACCAGGTCTTGTAACAGTAATCACAGTTCTGGATGTATTAAGGGAGAGGTGGGCGCCGGAGGTGGGCTTGGTGATTATGTCTGCAGCATCCTCAGTTAGGGGACTCCGTCTAGGGAAGGATTCCCTGGAAGAACAACCGATTCCAATTAGCGTAATTAGCTACGTTAATATTTTATGATTCTTGATTTGCGGCCTGTGCAGGAGAGTTAAAGGTGTCAAAAATGGACTGCATTTATATAGCGCTTTTCTACCCATAAGTGCTTTACAGATTAATGCCTCAGACATCTACCCACTCACGCACTGATGGAGGAGGCTACTATCTTAGCTGCCAACCTGCACATTGGAAGCGGTTGGGGGTTCAGTGTCGTGCTCAAGGACACTTGGTGAGGAGGAGTCGGGATCAAACTAGCAACCTTTCCGATTGCTGAGCAACTCCTCTGGCTCCCGAACCACCATCGCCCCGAACAAAAGAACTCAACTGCACCAGAGGCCAGAGCAGTAAATGGAGATTTAATGTACAACTGTGCAGGAGCGCAGACACCTTATTAAAGGCCTCTGACAAATTGCTCTACATGAATAATAGCTGGATGACCCATTTTCAGCTTAGCTGGTGCACAGTCCGTGGAAATGTTGTTTTCTCTTCGTGCCGATGGTACACGAGAGGCTTTTGAGGCTCGAACACAAGAAAAGAGGAGTGTTTGTGAGTTCTTAAGAGACCACTGCTCAACTCAGTGACCACTGCTCAACTCAGTGCCACAGTAAAGGAATGAAAGCCCCTCGCCAGACACAAAGAAAGCACTCCCCGCACTCCCACAGGACGGTTAAGAGCCAGGAACAGACGCCCTGAACATGGGCTAGCTCCATTAAAGCGCTGGTGTGACCACACACACACACATGCCTGTGTTTCAAGAGAGAACATGGTGGTAAAAGGCCAAGAGACCATTGGGAAAGGGGTCGTTTCCAGGGCAACTAACAGGTTAACAAACGTCTCCCCTGACCTCTCTTCTTACCGCACCTGTTAGGAAATCAGACACAAAACTAGAGGTACCACCAAGGAACTATTCCATCTGTTTTTATTAGGGTTTGTCTGCAATGGGTTTCCACTGCTGCAGTGGGGGGGCCACGGTGGTACACAGTGCAGGGGGGGGGGGGGTTGGGGTGAGTCAGAGAGAAGTGCACCACAGAGAGAGACTGGGCCAGAGGAACAGCATGATGCGGTGACAATCATCCGCAGGCTATTTACATATTCATGAACTTAGATGCATCTACACAGCCTGGGCCCATATGGAGGTATTTCAGGACAGGACCGCAGAGAGAAAAAGAGAGAGATACAGAGAGAGAGACAGAGAGAGAGAGAGAGAGAGAGAGAGAGAGAAAGAGAGTTGAAGGAGATAGGAAGAATGTAAAGGGGAGAGAGGAGAGAACTGTAAAAGATAAATTAGGAGAGAGAGAGAGAGAGAGAGAGAAAGAACAGTGAGGGAAAGAGAGAGGGACAGGAGAAAATAGAAGCCCAAATGAAAAGAGCGGTGAAAAAGCGTCACGGCACAGTAAAAGAAAGAGACAGAAACAAAAGCAGCCTTAGCGAAACTAAAGGCTGGAGATTGAGAGAGAATGAGAAAAGATGGGGAAAGGGAGGGTTCTAAAACAACATCAAAGACATTTCCAGGGCTCCTTGGCAGTGCGTGCAGACACACACACACACACACACACGCACACACACAAACGCACACACTCTCTCTCTCTATCTCTCTACCCTCTCTCTCTCTCTCTCTCACACACACACACACACACACACACACACACACACACACACACACACCTCCCCAGTTTAAACTGCTCTTAATCTGGCCTGTCAGGCGAACAATGCTGAGCATTTAGGGTGACAAAGCTAGAAGCAGCTGGAGCACCACTCTCCTCTCGGCATACCGCACTGTCCTCACACACTCTGCCTCTCTCTCTCCCCCTCTCACCCACACACACACACACACACACACACACACACGTACACGCACACATACACTCCCTCTCTCCCTTACTCTCTCTCATACACACACACACGCATACACTTTGCCTCTGTCTCTCTCTTTCTCTCTCACACATACATTCTCTACCTACACACTCTGCCTCTGCCTCTCACACACACACACACTCTGCCTCTCTCTCTCACACACACTTTGCCTGTCTCCCTCTCACACACACACACTGCCTTTCTCTCCCACACACACATACACACACACACACACACACACACACATATACACTCTGCCTCTCTCTCCCACACACACATACACTCTGCCTCTCTCTCTCTGTCTTTCTCTCTCTCTCTCTCTCTCTCACACACACACACATACATTCTCTACCTACACACTCTGCCTCTGTCTTTCACACACACTCTGCCTGTCTCTCTCACACACACACACACACACACACACACACACACACACACACACACACACTGCCTCTCTCTCACACACACTCAGAGACAGACTGATTTCAGAATGGAGATGAGCTCCTCTGCATGGAACACCGAATGACAGCCATCTCTGACTCGGCAGGGCCATGGTAAAGACCAGGGCTGTTTAATGGTCTCTACTCACGAGCCCCCACACACTCACACACACACACACACACACTGCCTCTCTCTCTCACACACACACTCCCTCTCTCTCTCACACACACACTCAGACACAGACTCTAACACACTCATGAGCCCCCACACACTCACCCCGCTCTTGCCATCCTTAAATCTAATTACCATTTCCCAAAAAAAAAAAAACACAATTAGAGAAAATTAGATGCTGCTTAATTGATGTGGCGGGGGAGTTTTATTTATTCATTACCTGATGAAAGTTAAAGTATTGATTATGAAATCTGGGCCAAGGGGTTTGTTTTTTTCTTTTCTTTCCCCCTTCCTTCCTCCCTTCCTCTCACTCTTTCTCTCTCTTTCCCTCTGCTTCATTCAAGCTCTTTCATTTACATGTCGCACGTAGAAAAATAATGTAAGAACAGGAAGAATAATGCAAAACAAAAGAGTTTAAATCTGCTATTCAACTTCTAGGGTACAGAAAAACAAGGGTTCTTATACGATATTCAAGACAACAGATCAGTTCTCAGTGCACTTGAAACAAACTACTCAGAAACAGCCCCGCAATGCTCACTTAGATGTCTGACTGAAGATCACAATACTATCTTAGAACAGACTGGGGGAATCTCCCCCACCGATTAAATATAAATAAATGCGCTGAGTCGAGCGCGTCTTTCATGTGCGGCACCCGACATAAATAAATACACGCGTGAATCAGAAGGCTTGGGGCTTGGCTCTCACAAACGTTAATGAAAACCGGTTTAAAAAGTCCTTGAGTCCCCCTGTGCCGGAGGTCGTGGGTTTGCTACAGGAGAGCAGACAGTGGTACAGCGCTGACAGACTGAGTGCAGGCGCCCAGACCTGAGAAGGAAGGAGTGGAGGAGAGGAGCCGACGCTTGATTGGGCCTGACGTCGTCTGTCACTTCTCCTTTATGTGTCGCTACGTCTTCAGAGCTCCCGACAGCACTGGTGGGACGCGGTGGGGTATATTAGCCGTAGCTCATCTGGTCTCCCTGCGTGCGCCTACACCAACGCCACGCCACGCCACAAACACAATTAAATCTCCAATTTTCCCCACGGGTTCTTTTCTTCTGATTGAAGCACAGAGGAAACAAGGACAGACATGATCTTTTATGTGTCCTCTCTCCTTCTTTCTCCATCTTCCAAATGTATGTGTGACAAAACCAGGAGCTCTCACCACTCCTCTTCCTCCCTTTCCTATGGCTTCCTGTTTTTTTTTTTCTTCGTCATAATAACGAAACAAGGTCTTTGAAACGAACATGATGTCAGACCTTGAAACACAGGCCTTGAATCCCATCTGTACAGTGAAAAAAACAGCTCAACAAAATCCACTACATAATAGTGAATCTAACAAAGGCATGAAAGGAAGACACAGCACTCGCTCACACAGTGGCTGATCTAAAGAACAGAGTATGAAGCATGGCAGGAGCACACTGTACTTTGCTTAAAAACATATATTCTATAGATCTACACATTCTATAATGATATGTGAGCTATGATTTACAGATGTATGGGTTATGAGTTATAAGATTTATAGATGTATATTAAGATTGTTTATTATAGTATATATTATTTATTTTCTACCATTCTGTCATAAACATGGCGCACTCCCTGCTCTATAGGAACATATTCTCATGTTCCAGTCTCAATTAGTTCAGGGAAACCCAAATGTAGTCATCTAAAACATGTGAAAGAGAACATGTGAAAACGTCAATACTCATCGCTTCAGTTTCTCTCTAGGGTGGGTTCGCCAATAATGGTGTCTCTATTATCGTCTCTAAAAGACTTGAAAGGTATACCATACTAAAGTTGTTCACTTTTTCTACGTGTTTTCCAAACCATCTATGTATACCTGAAGAGGCTGAATGTTTCTGGAATCGATTTTTTTTCATTCACATCGTTTTACAGGGACTTGAAAGGTATACCCTATGTGTTTACCAAACCATCTCTTAAGAGTTCCCCTAAGAGAACCCTTCCCATGTATGCCTTAAGAGGCTGAATGTTTCTGAAATCCAGTATCGGTTTAAGCATGCATGAGATGAGTATGATGGGCACGACTGGAGTGCAGGTGATCATTACTAGAAAGAACAAGAAATAATATGCCAATCAAAGTAAAAAAGTTCCCAAACAGGGACTGCTGAAGGCTAGATTTTACTCAAAGATTTGTATTCGTAAGACATAAAAAAATAACGGCTAATTAATACTAATATTTTTTTTCTGTCTTGCATCTCAGGCGGTGCATACATCCAGGCACTAAAAAGGTTTGTTTTATCTGAAAACTGTGTTAAACTATAGTTAAGAGTAGTCCAGACCAACCTTACGGAATTATCTCTCAGTAAAGATATACCTTAGCTAAGGACATTCTGGGAAACACCTTGAAACGTTAAGGTAGAGCGTAAGGTACAGCGTGAGGTACAGCGTGAGGTACAGCGTGAGGTACAGCGTAAGGTACAGCGTGAGGTAGAGCGTAAGGTACAGCGTAAGGTACAGCGTGAGGTACAGCGTAAGGTACAGCGTAAGGTACAGCGTGAGGTACAACGTGAGGTACAGCGTGAGGTACAGCGTGAGGTACAACGTGAGGTATGACATACGAATGAGGCAGCATTTAGAAGGTTCTGGGAAATGCACCCGAGGCTTATAAATGTCAGGGTGGGTTAGTGTGATGGGGGAACTGTAGCAATCTGAGAAAAAACATGGCGAGGGGATCCCCACAGCTCCCCTGGTGAGGGAAATAGGATGTGACAGGGCTTCGGCCATCCTCGCCTACTTCTAACTCGCAATCAAGGAAGGTATAAATCCTTCGAAAAACAAACATAAAAACAAACAAAGCAAACAAGCCAAGATAGAAACAAACAAGATAAAACAGCACAGAAAATAAAGACCTCCACAAGTAATCCGTTGATGCCCCAAAAATGTAGAAAAGAGGAGGTGAGCAATGTATTTCATTTATTTATTTGATCTTGTCGTGTTTTGTTTTGTGGAGGGACGTGGAAAGCTAAGTGCCAGTCTACTTGACATGTGGCCTTCAGCTTGCTCTCTTATTTAATAGCCACTGTGTCTTCCTTCCTTCCCTCCCTCCCTCCCCTCCCCTCCCCTCCCCTCCCCTCTCCTCTCCTCCCTCTATCTCCCTCTCCCAGTGTAATTCACCCTTTGGCAGATATATTAGCATCTGTCAGACCCGGCCCCTGCTAAAAGCTTTGGCAAAGCCCTGTGCATTCTGCTTGATGGCACACTTCATTGCTCTGGCACATTCCCCCTACGCTCTTATTTATTAAAACCAACCGGTAATGAAGCGCCCGCCTGAAGCAAACAGTGGGGCGGCACGTGTGTGTGTGTCTGTCTGCCTGTCTGCCTGCCTGCCTGCCTGCCTGCCTGCCAGTCCCACGCCGTGCCACGCCGTGCCACGCCGCGCCGCGCCTCATGGCTGGCCTGGCACAACAACAACAACACGGTCAATGCTAACACTGAGCGCCAAGGTACATTTTCTTCTCCAGTGGCCGAGCTAATCACCGCTAGTTGACACAGTCAGAAACTGTCAGAAACTGTGAAGTCAGAAACTGTGGTACGGTTAGTTGTACACAGTTACAACTGTATACATCACACACGGTGGCTCAACAGTTACAAATGTACACAGTTATACTGAACTATTTCTCGTGAAAATAAATGACTTTTCGACTGACACTGTGTTCACTAGCATTCTTCTTGGATTACTGTCGCATCAACAGATGAAGAGGAACAACCGCAGACGACCACAGACGAAAAACCTTCCAAAGACCAGAGACCAGAGTTATTCCAACACGATAAAAAATAATATTGGGTCCCACATAATATTAAATATCCAGGTTATGGTATACTGAGGCTCACATATTATTACAAGTTACTGACCCTAATCCTAATCCAAGCCCTAAGCACATCTGGTAACTACATGTATTTATGTAAACAGTCCACTGGATTTATCCAATAACACTGCACATGTATGTACTGGGGACACATGTTATTTTCTACACAGCTGACCTTAGTAGTATGGTTCACATGACAATCACTGTTAAATGTTTTCTCTTTTGTAAATTATACCCTAACTGGTGTCTATGAGGGTATGCTGTATGGCTACAGCATAGAAAACAGTCCAAATCAATGGAGTGAACAGTAAACTAACTCCGTCTATGTAGACAAAGTCAGTTGGGTAACAATTCCTATGGACAGATTGAAAATATTCATCATTCAAAATATTCTATTGATATTGTGTATTCAAAACGCTCTACTACTGCAATGATTAAGGCCTAATATTAAACAGGTACCGCACAAATTTGAAATCCTAACCACTATACTGTCATGCATTGATTATAACTAATGACAAATACCTGATTAACCTGACACAGTACTGTCTGACCTTTGCAATATGTCAGCAGTAATGTTACCTAGAAGCTCTTGCCATTATAGACATTCACATAATGAATAGCATATGGTTTACGGATATAGACTCTAGACGCTAAAGACTCTTCCCTGGGAAATCATTCTCTGAAACATATTTACTTTTTTCCACAGCCAAGTCCACAAGCAGCAGCTGGTGCTATTCCAACTCAGTAGCACTGAACCGGCCCGTTTCCCCATGGCGACGGGTCTGTGCATGTAATCCATACAGTGGTTTATTTTTTTTCGGGGCATCCCGAGATCTGACTGGCTCAAAACTGGGCCAAACGGACTCCTCTCCCATGCAATTATGTCCTGCTGTGATGAGTTGCAGTGAAGCATGTTGTCGGCTTTTCACCTCCAATCCGCTTTCTACTTGGCCTCCGTTACCTGCCTAGCTGCCTGGAATTAGCATTAGCTCATGCTCCACATACACTATCAGTCAAACAGCCTCCGTTACCGGCCTAGCTGCCCCAGTGCTGCTATTAGCATTAGCTCCTGCTCCACATACACTATCAGTCAAACAGCCTCCGTTACCGGCCTAGCTGCCCAAGTACTGCTATTAGCATTAGCGCATGCTCCACATACACTATCAGTCAAACAGCAGGCTGGGGCTTCATTACAGATCCTCATCTCTGGCACAGTGCACCTGAGGATAGTGCGGGTAATTAGGCTTTATGATTTTTTGATAGAGTAGAAGAGCACTGGAGGGGTTTCACCCCACACACACACACACACACACACACACACACACACACACACACACACACACACACACACACACACACACACACACACACACACACACACACACACACACAATTGAATCAATCAATCAATCAATACAAATGTAGAGAGCGAGAAAGACAAGTACATACAGACAGACAAATACATACACACACACACACAGGCACGCCATCTCTACACCCTTTATGATTCCTAAATTTCAGAGACGTGATTTAGAGAGTTTTTTTTTTTTTCCCTTTCATTTTTCTTATCCCACAGAGAATGTTTTCTGCGCTGAAATATTAATAGCTGCGACTTGGCGGGTGCCGGCACTATTTATAGGGGCACCCCTGTGGGTGTCCTGAGAGGAACACTGCATCTGCGCCTCCTCCTCCTTCATCAGCCAGGCAGGCAGGCAGGCAGAAGAACACACATTCTCCATCTTTTTCCCTCGATATGTGCTTCGCGTCTCTCCTGAAGTACAGTATTTACATCCATCGACTATACACCTCATGCCCACTACAATCCAAACGTGGAGGACCCACCTCCTTCCATGCAGAAGCACCCCACTCACATTTCATCCATTTTAATTCGTTCCTTACTTCTTACTTTTCCTTAAAATATGCACTCCGCATCTCACTTGATGTACAGTGTTCATAATTCTCCTACACACAACAAACCCTATATGGAAGATCCACTGTCCATCTCCTTCCATTCTTGCCAGGGGTGTTTTTTTTTATTTCCAACCTCAATCCCACCCTCCAGACTCTTAAGGGAAGGTCCAAGTCGGTGCCCCCCCAGCAAGGTGACCCTGCAGCAGGCCGTCTCTGACACGCTCCCCCCCCCCCCTCATGACGATCCAATGAGTGAGGAGGTGACGGGCCTGGAGTGGCTGACGGCACGCGGATTAGCCATGTTAAGTGCTCCCAGAGATCAAGCGTATGTGTGTGTGTGTGTGTGTGTGTGTGTGTGTGTGTTTGTGAGAAAGAGCAAAAGAGAGAGAGAGAGAGAGCGAGAGAGAGAGAGAGAGAGAGAGAGAGAGAGAGAGAGAGCGCTGAGATGCAGATCCTCAGGTCCCTTCACGGATCATCTCGACAGACCAGCCCTTGGACTTAGTCCCAGTGTCATCCTCTGTGGGTGTGTAGGGCAACCAGTGCAGATGGGCTGTGAGCCAAAATGGCAGAGCTACCGACCAGATCATCCTGTGGGACCAGGCTCGTCATATACTGCAGTCAGCATTACAAATGAGGCTAAATAATTGAAAAGCTGGTCGATGTCAACAATCACGAAAAGCCTCATTCTACACGCAACCCAATCACTTAAGACTTGTTTTATGCTTGTGGGAATTTGTTGCTATGGATGTTATCGTTCACCCACGGTTTCTGAGTGTATCAAAAAGCCCAAGGTACTTCTTCGATCAGAAGTGTAACAGATTTCAGCGATGGCACACACACAAAAAAAACGACATTCAAAGATGGCTCTGTGACTGGCATCCAAAAGTGTTCTTGGGCACTAGAGGCAGTTCCCACTCTCTCTCTATCTCTCTATCTCTCTCTCTCTCTCTCTCTGTCTCTCTCGCTCGCTCTCTCTCTCTCTCTCTCTCTCTCTCATCCAGCATACTGTATGTGTTGTGTGTGGGCAGAGATGAGACATGGGCCCTGAACTTCACAGAGGATGAATCAGTCCTGAGCCCATACAAAAAAAAAAAAAAAAAAAAACAAGAACATTCCTTTTGGAGAAGGAGAGATAAGAAATAAGACACCCCACGGGCTTAAGTGTGAAATCTGTGGAAACTCTGTATCAAAGATGTGCGCAGCGGAAATAAATAAATTAATAAATAAACCATGCCCCGGCGCTTTGTTTTGTATTGAAACTAAACACATTTCAAAGGGCAGAGCCTGAACCCTTATGTTGCAGGCGCTCAATGTTTCACAGCCACACACACACACACACACAGAGGATACATGACTGCTTCTATCTTCAGACTTTACAAATCATTTCAGCTCCCTTTAGTGGACCAGTGTGAACGTTCACGCTACTGAACGTATTAACACTTTGCCTGAACTATTCATCGTAAAACAAAAACTCTGTCAAAAACATGTCATGTCAGTTGGCATTCCTGACATATCTTTCATGACAGTCAGCGTTCAGTTATATAATAGTGTCATAGTACCAGAAGTACTTTCTTGAGTGTACCTGACTGGTGCTGTCACAGATAATAATGTGACAGTTGGCTCTTATAGATTCCAATACTCTGAGAGCTATTCGGAAGGATACCAACAATGGTTGAATGTATCATTGCACATTAATAGTTATGATCGCAAGAAATGGCGTCTGTTAAGATATGTTTATGGCAAGATTATGTCACTGCTTTGAAGGTGTGTTCCAGTCCAGTCCAGTACACAATAACCAGTACCCATGGAGACAGACGACAGACTTCCGAACATGAAATGACAAACCACTCTTTCATGCGAGTAAGGCAACACTATATGATGGTCGGTCAACAAACCCTTTCTGCAGCCTCGTGCATCTTTGCTGAGCTAACACAATGCAACATAGCCTCTTTCGGCCAAACACACTATGCCACTGTCTCAGTAGGTGTGGATAATTCTTTTAAAAAGAGGGTTCTATTTTAAGACGCTACCCCAACGTTCAATCCTGTTCAATCCAGACAAATATTTGCAGAGATGAATTAAATCGACTTCAAACCCGTGTTTTCCCTGGGGATTCTCCAAAGCTACCTTTGAATCCCACTGTTGTCTTAGACAGCCCTGAAATCATTACCAGAGATGTAACAGCTTATAAAAAAGGATCAGACAGATGCTGTAAGACAAACTATTTTTTCCCCCACTTATGTTGTATCAGTCATTTCCTCCAGGTCATGTGCTGAATGCATAAGGCTGATCGGAGGGTGAAATGTACACAGCTTTAGAAAGGCATTTGGGTTTTTTTTTTTTTACTTCATGTGTCCAAGATTGGGAGACGGACAGAAAACCCCTTCCAAAAGCTTAAGACCCATTACACAACCCATCATTTAGCTGTCTCTCCGTGGCAGTGTTTCTGTGTGCAACCCACAGGGCCCCGAGCGAGAAGAGAAGCTCATCTCAATTTGCTGAAGTAGAAGTGGAAGCAGCT
>NC_045177.1:5651424-5653924 GCF_900700415.2 Clupea harengus
TGCCCGATTGTGTCGACGCTGTTTTCACTGACTTCCATTTCCTGATTAATGTCTGACTGGATATGACAACCATTCCCTCTGATATTTTTTTTTTTCAGCCGTCAGAATGACTATTACATATTCCATATCTATATATTCAGATCCAACTCATTACCGTGCTGAGAGATCCTGGCACTCGTGTTTGTATACTAATGAACACATGCAGGTAGTGGGGGCCATTCAGGTGCGACTGTCAAGCCATGTGGTTGTCACCACAAAGTGCAAACTGTCAATCCAATCACACAATATGGAAATAATGCCATCTAACTCTGTCCAATGTACATTTTGCCATTTTGTGTGTGTGCAATGTGGTATCTTTTATAGTTAGCACATGTACAAGCATTTCTTGGTCTAATTTCTAATGTCTAATTCAGACCTGCTAAAACGGATGTATAGAGGTATATTTGTTACAGTCAATTTCCAGGCCGCAATATAAATAGGGACACGTACAACAAAGTGAATTCTTTTCACATTTAGTAATTTATTAAAAAAGAGCAAAAATAATAACGGTACCAAACATAAGAAGTCCTGCGGGAAATGAGTAGGTGTGTTGGCGTTCGTCTGAGGATGTAATGAGAGCGTCAGTATGTTAGAGAAAAGGGAGACAAAGAAGGAGAGAGAGAGAGAGAGAGAGAGAGAGAGAGCAAAGTGCCAGTGCAAGAGAAAAATCTAGAGAGGTGCCATTATTTTCTGTTGTGTGAGTGTATAAGACTTTGTGTGTTTGCTTTACACTATATTCCTGTCTCTCGCACACAGAAGAATCTAAGAGAAAGCCTGAAAATGAAAGCAATACACACGTTTTTGAGTCTCAAGTTGCCTGCAGGCGTCCCATATTTTTACCGCTTGCCTGTATTTCTGGAGTTTCACACACATATACAGCATCGACTGAGATCCCATGCAAAAACAGAGCACGATTTAGTGAGCGTTTAACATCCACTTAAAAATGCAATCCGCGATTCTAATCCGATGCACTCAAAAGCAAATTGCTCCTTATGGTCCTCTAGCTGATTGTACGGTGTCTAAAAAAAACTCCTGTGTTCCTACACAGGCCTGGCTGCTCTATAAATTAGAAACAGTGGCTCAGACTGAGCCATAAACAATTTCAGCCCTTCGACATGTTGCTTCAGGAGCACGAAAGGGAGGGATGTATTTTGATTGGATGTTGAGCTCAAATATGAACAGAATCGCCAATCTGCCTTTGAGATGTGTGTTGACCTCTGAAACGTCCATTCCTATGACTGTTAATGTTAAACTATGATCACTCTTTTACACAAATGGAGAAATCAAGAGAGGTGTGGTGTAATAGTTGTTCTTTTAACTTTTCCTTTTAAACTATCCTTTAAAAAACACAATCTTGCACATCTTCGCACTAAACTGATTGTGAAAACAGCTCCATCAGCTTTTTTTCTGTATGAGAAATAACCAGAGCTTTCCTGAATGGAGGAGCAGAGAGGGACTCGTTTAATCACTGTTTCTCATCACAACACATCTGCAAGAATGGAGCAGAGACAGTACTGTGTGACTCTGTGATGGGCCCTCAATGGATAATTATCGGCTCCATAGGGACCTTCTATGTAAAAACTGTGAATGGAGTTACTACACTGGAGGAAAAAAGAGAAGCAGAGAGAAAGAGTGAGAGAGAGAAAGAGAGACAGAGAGAGAGAGAGAGAGAGCGAGAGAGAGGGAGACAGATCATTTTCTCCTCCTCTATGGTCAACCACAAGGGAGCCAGTGATCAGCGCACTGGCTCTTAAACAGTGTGAATGTATCCCTAGTGGGGGTATATTTCTGCCTCGGCGTCAAGAGCCAACCCCATTACCAGAATAAACTGATGCTTTAGGGCAGAGTTTGCTTTGATGGAGTTACCAGGTCTCTGTTCATTTCTGGTGGTGGTGGTGGTGGTGATGGTGGCGGCGGGGGGGGGGAAGAAAGGGAAAAAACAAACCAGCTCTCTTCCATCCACTCTCCATTTGTCTTAGCTGCCGCCGGTCTCATTTAGGCGCAGACGGCTCGGGAGCGTTGCCGTGTTGACATATGGAGTCTCGTTAGCTCTGTCTATGTGTTTAAAGGGGAGACGGATGCTGGGGGAACAACTAACAAAAGGGGGGACCCTGATGCAATCCATCGAGGCTAAACGTGATGAATCGTAACGCAGAGGGAAGGTGTCGTTCACATGTGCCTCCTCAATTCCCCCCCCCCCCCCCCCCTCCTTACGCCTTCAGGCACTGCAACAATCTCCCAACACGCACACACACACACACACACGCACACACACACTACCCCTTTTCTCTGTGTAAGACACCCATACAATACTTGCAATTTCCTGTGAGGCAAATCACTTCAGCCACCGAACAATAAAACCTCTGATATCAGCAGTTCACAGCTCGATGCCATTAATATGTATCCCAGGTCCGGCAGACCTCTGCTCTGCAAATCACTGCGTGGCTCTGGCCTCTGTTAT
>NC_045177.1:5658924-5671424 GCF_900700415.2 Clupea harengus
GGGTAGCGGGCTGCGGGCACACACAGCGGGACACTGCCAGGGCCTATTTGATCCGTGGAGCATTGTCCCGTCCTAATGAGAGGGATGTGCCCAGCAGGGGAGACCTTCCCTTTATGTCTGCTCGGGCGCAGCGGGGGGGAGGACCAGAGACGACAGAGAGTGTGTGTGTGTGTGTGTGTGTGTGTGTGTCTGTGTGTGTGCCGCTACTCTGCCCTGCTTCTTCTGTGTCACACTCATCCAGATGTAGCCTGTCTACTCCACAGCATGCACATTTTGGTGTGTGGGTATATACTGTATGTGTGTTGCTTTAATGTGCATATTAACACAATATAACACACTTAAAGATACGCACAGAGGGGCAGAGAGAGTGAGAGAAACAGAGAGGGAGAGAGAGAGTGAGAGAAACAGAGAGGGAGAGAGAGGGGGAGAGAGAGAGAGAGAGAGAGAGCATGTGTGTATTCTGTAATACTGCTGTTATCCTCTGTAATATTTCTGTCCTGGTACTCTGTTCTCCCCTGCTCTCTTATGTTGTGTGGTGTAGTGTTCCATCTATTATTCTACTCCTCTTTTTGCTCTGCTCAGGGCGGGGCCGTGTTGGCTTGTTCACGCCAGAGCCACGCTCTTAGAGTGGGGCGACAGTGGTACAGTGGTAGAGAAGTCGTTTAGTAATCAGAAGGTTGCTAGTTCGATTCCCTGTCGAAGCGTCCTTGAGCAAGACACTGAACCCCTAATTGCTCCTGATGTGCAGTGTGCCATCAGTGTAAATGTAAAATGTGTATACATTGTAAGTCACACATATGTAAGTCGCTTTGGATAAAAGCGTCTGCTAAATGACTAAATGTAAAAATATGTAATGTTACTGTGTGCAACAGAGCACTGGAGCCATTACACCACCGCATGCACCAGCGCTACCTTCTGTTCTCATGGTGAAGGGCGAGTCCCCGAGCCGCTTGGCCGAGAACTGGCCGCCGAGGGACGTCATTAGGAAGCAGAGGCTGAAGAAGCCGATCCCCACCACGAAGATCCTGGAGGGACGGAGGGAGGGAAGGAAGAAGAAACAGGAGAGACGAGGGGTTAAAACAGGAAGAGCAGGAGGAAGGAGAAGGAGAAACATGAGGTTTATAGGTCAGTGTAGCATAATGAGAAGCTCAAGACAGAGATACAGAGAGAGAGAGAGAGAGAGAAAAGAAAACATCTAGAAACAGCTGAAGGGTTAGAGTTTAGTGTAGACTGGACACAGGTTTCTCATTCATTGACAGACAGAGACGCTCAGAGGAGGAGAAAAAGAGAAAGGAGTAAACAAGTAAACAAGTCCCGCTGCAGATAAACGCATCTGACAAACATAGTTTTTCACCAACAGATGTGATATGCCGTGAATCTACTCTTCTTTATCATCGCTAGCCTGACACTGACGCACAAATCTCCTCAGCGAAGCGGCACTGGGACAGCTGCTGTTAGTGAGCCGTGAGGAACCGTATGCTTCTCTCTCTCTCCTCTCTGTTACCATCTCCCCACCTCAACATCCATTGACAGGTGCGCTTGTTTTTTCTCTGATGGCGGGGACTGCTACTCGTGTTGCCATGTCACTGACATGCGGAGCCGGAGAACTGAAGCCCTCAATGAGGGAGAAGACAGACTGAATTATGCATATGCGGTTTCCCTCGATGCGAGCGGGGAGAATTGTCTAGAACTGACATGTCACTTTAGCGTTTGGACAGTCCTGGAGATTTCTATTCTCTGTGTTTTCTTGTGTGACACTAAACATCTCATTTGATGTTTTTTTTTTTTTACCGCAGAGTTAGTTTACTGTCCAATTGTAGTGCACTGCAATAAGCCCGTAGATATGACTGAATGAAGCGACAGACAACAAATATTCAAATACATTTTCAAGAGGTATCCAATTAAACACCTTTCTGTACGAATATATTTTTCAGGTGGTGTCCAGAATCTGCCGTTAGGGCAAACACTGTTAACTGTTGTAAGCAATGCTATCATATCTTGAGACACTTGTCTCAGCAAAAGTATTATTAAGATTACCATTACTGCCATTACTAATGTAAAGCTAACTTTGGCCTGCCCTCCGGCTGAAATCAAGAGCAATATGTTCTCTTAATTCAGAGTTTTCAGTTTAAGATGGTAGATGCCCTCTCCAAACCCCCATATAAGGGCTATGTGCTTGCAGATATAAAATGCATAAGAGGCTGTTTAGAGCATAAAATCTAGATTAACTGTGACATTAAAAAGAAAAACACTTTACGGAATAATTCAGATACAAGTTTTCTGTCGTTAAAACCGGATCATTTCAAACCATCTGTTCTGGTCGACATCCAATCTGTGAAATAAAATTCAATCTGTCTTTGATCTGAACCGATTTTAATCCGGAGATTTATGATTGAGGTAAAATATGGGAATAGCCTATGAAGTATGACCATCTGGTGAGAGGAAAAGTGTAATGCCGCATCATCAGCCACGCAGAACAAAAATAAACGAGGATATAAAAACTGATTGGTTTTAGAACTTCACCTCAGAGGGCTCAAGACTGTCACAACGTCACATCTTCAGTTATAGCCCACTCAGCACTTAACATGGAGACAGCGCAGATCAAAGTGATGACACTCTCATATCAGCCTTATCCTCTATCGTTATCATCATTTATCCATTTTCAAAGCCTTTTCGTGGGTGAGAGGAGGGGATTATACGTGCTGCCAGGCTGGTCTCTAATTACTAGGTTTAAAGTAAATGCTTTGGTCTCTTAATTGGATCAGAGGGAAAGATCCGATATCTGTTAATTGGCTTTACACGTGCGTTGTTATCAGATTGTGCCATGGTTTTATGACTACTACAAACCGGAGAGAGCTCCGGGAGGTCCTCGAGGAACTCCCTCGAGGCAGGTGCTCGGCTCGTAGCCCAACTTTTGCGTGTAATTAAAGATAACAGGTAAAAGCTAAACATTGTGGCATCGAAACGAGATTTTGAGGTGATTATATAAGAGCCCTTAAGCATCAAAATAACTTGCTTGAAATGATTTAACGGTGCATTTCACGCACTCGAAATCGGTGTATTTAGGTAACCCGAGGGGAAATTAACTCATAATTTAGCTATGACATAACCCCTCACAAAAGCTTACATTTGTAGCGAGCGAGCCTACCAACCAAGGAGCATCTGCTCTCAAGGTCCATTTTGGGTCAGTGCGCTTGAACAACTGCCACCCAGTCCCCCAGTGGTCATCAGACCATGTTGTATTGAGCCTCAACTCACTCGCTGAAGCAACATCTATCGAAGTCCTTTCCTCTCACTAAGGGAGGTTGCCACATTCGATCATGAGTCATTATGTTGTTCGTGTATGGGACGAATGTCGTAGTAGAGGCAGGAGAGGCGCGCTGTCAGTGGGGCGCAAGTTGCGACCTTAAGTTGCGGCTTTGATTGATGACAGGCGGGCGCGTGCGCACCACGGGGACGCGAGACAGCGTCACGGCATCGCCAATCTAATTAGTTTGTTGACAAATGTGCGGTATTTCTGTCGTTTCTTCCATACGCTTACGCTTGAACTTCACATCTATTCCCACGCCTCTTTCTCACAACACATAACAGGCCTTCTGTAATTTGACACCATCATAATATCCCACAATGTAATAGGCCCACATGTTATATCTATGTAAGACGATTTCATAATATTATAATATTCCACACATAAATATTGTAAAATAAAAAAAATCTGATTGGCTTGTAGACTATCACTCATAGCGTATTCCCCTTACACACGAAAACATCTAAAACATCTAAATAAATGTACTTTTCCTCTTTGTGAGGAATACAGCTAAACAGTTTCACAGAAACTGCATCACTAATCTCTGAAGACACATAACGTTCATGTGCGTATATCGCTTTTCGGTTTGAGTAATTCATCATATGCCATTCATCGGTGCTCTCACTAATATGAGGTGATTTTTTTATTACTTTACATGAAATTGCTGTTAGTCACTGAATAAGCACCAGACTAAATGTGACAGTTAATACGTTACACATGTATGTCACTAAGAATACATAAAGGAGTAGTTTACTTCATATTTCACATAGTTGCCATTAGTAGGCTACGTAGCTCAAGATGAAGGAGAGAAAAACACAGTAGCTACAACAAAACTAAACATCACCCACCTGAACGGTTTGAACGTCAAAAGGCATCTTCTCACCATTCTTCAACCGTCTGAGCTCACAGCAATCCTTTTCCAAAACGCGCAGCCAGACAAACGACCCCTGACATGATGCACCTCAGATCGTGGACAGGGCAGAGGCTCCGAGACACACTCATGTGCTCGCTTAACGGTCCGCCGATGAAACGTGATAATCCGGCGCGAGGTTAAAAACCGTTTGCTTGTTTACATCCATATGTTGCAATCCCCGCCACTCAACTCGATGTAGCTGTTGATCTATCAAGTGTCTGACAAATTACTTCCAATCAATCAGACTTTTACACGGGTGTTTTTGTAATTTGCACCTAAACCTTCAGCAGTCCACGGAGATATTCTATAGAAAACTCATCCCACAGACGCACATGACCATAACTGCAGACTGTGACTTGCGTCCGTGAAAACCGGCGAACATTCTTCAAAATATCTGTTCAAACGCATGGACTCACAAGTCTTTCCCTGCACGGGAAGCAGTGTCTGAATTAAAGCTTCAAATCGAAGTTGGGCAAAGATCGGCGTTCAATGTACCTCAATCCTCACAAAAAAACGGTGAACGGTGGAGTGAAACGCTCGTCGGTTAAGATCTGGTTGAAGCCCTCACAGCGTGTGTGTGTCTCGATGTCTTGCAGGACTGAGAGAATGCGCTCTGTACCCCGTTTCATCAACCACACATTTAATTATTGACACAGCGCCATCTATTGTCCTTTCTAGAACTACAATCCAGGGATGGTGCACCTGAAATAGTGGTTGCACTTGCGATGGTAAACTTGTCTGCCTTCTATATGTGTTAGAATATTACTATTGGATACGAAATCGCTAAAGATCGGGCAGGATGTTTACTTTTGTGATCGAGTTCTTTTTACAACTTTTATTTTGAAAGTCTGTCTGAAAGTTCAACCTGAAGTTAAATATAAATGCAGAAGATACGTGTGTGAATGTATTGAATGTAATTTAATTTGTTCCAAAATACCATTTATAAAAAATACCATTTATGTAAAACCCTTCGAAGAAGGCTGAACTGAACCAAGTAACATTAATATGCGGACAATGATATCCATTTGGACCGAGAACAGGGGTAGAGTCGTAACAGATACGAACAGGGTGCAAGAGCGGCACCCAGAGGTCACTTATGCGATGTATTTTTTCAGTTGCGGCGATATTTCAGCATCCACCCTTCGAATTCATTTGTTTCAGCGCATTACAGTCTCATTTCAGTATGTCCTCAGCCACTGCTCTAAGATTCTCAGCATTAAGGTGTAAGAATGTGATTTGTCACAGATGCAAGTGTCTACTTCATTTTTGTCAAGGCTGTGAGTAGGATTTAAAACAGTGACTCATCCTTACCACACACAAGGGATAAGTGGGGTGCATATTACAAAACTACTGTGTGTGTGTGTGCGTGTGTGCGTGTGTGTGTGTGTGTGTATCTGTGTATGTGTGTGTGTAAAGAGATGCAAATTACAATAATTCAATCCAAACATGAACTTTTATGGTAATTATACATGAAAGGAAAAGGCTGTTCACTTAAATTTGGAAAATCTCTTAGTCATTAGTAGTCATTTAAAACCGGCTGAAACACAGCACTTCCCACTGTGTGTGCCTACTGTGATTTGATATTAAACAGCATTAGGTATAAACTAACGCCGATCTCTGATGCTAGTTTCCTGGCTCTCGGTGCTCGGGCGAATGGGCACCCACACAGTGCAAGGCCACCCTTTGGCTCCCAGAAGAGACAGCCGGTGACATACAGCAAGCGGCCATTGAGACAGAAGCGGACGTATTGTGCTGACAGACAGTGTCCCCGAGAGGCTCGGCATGACAAGCGAAATTCCCTCCCTTCACTTTCGGGTGCCTCCATTCCGGTTGACACCTCTTGCCTTCAGCCCTGGTCCCCCGTCACAGTCCAGTGGAGCAGGGGGGAAATCGGCACCACTAATTAGTGCCCTGTGTCCTTTGGCTTCACACCTTCACAGGCCAGCAAGGTTCTTTACACTTTTGCACCTCAGACGTAAAAAAAGAAGCTAGGCCCCTGCTGCTACGGCTGCTGCTGCTGCTCTTGCTCTTGATCCTGCTCCTGCTCTTGCTCTTGCTCCTGCTCCTGCTCCTGCTCCTGCTCCTGCTCCTGCTCCTGCTGCTGTCCTGTGCCATTTCTTCCTTCCTTCTTTCTCTTCTTGCCTCCTTTCTTTTCTCTCGTCAGGAGAAATTACTTTTAAATGGCCGTCAGCTCTTTACAGTGCCTGGTGCTGTGTCGCCCCCGCTCTGGGCACGGCTGAGCTGTTAAAGGGCTTTAAATTTCCTTTAAACCAGCATTTTTTTTTTTTTGCAACGGGTGCTCGCCTTTCACATGGTCCTGCAGGGCAGTTGAGGTGATGTTTGTCAAACACCAGCTTCTTTTTTTGAGGGAATGGGTGGGGGGGCAGGTCGTGCCGGCAGGGTTTTGAGTTTTCTACCTCCTCCTACTCTTTCTCCCTCTCTCTCTCCCTCTCTCTCATTCTCTCTCCCCCTCTCTCTCTCCCCCTCTCTCTCTGCTGGCACCCTCAGCACGAGTGATGACTATCAATACAGCTGGAGAAGCATATGGCTAAAGTCCTTATAGGCCAGTCTCGCCACTTGGCAACCATCTTGGAAATGGCCCAGGGCAACTATTTTGTAAAAACGAGATCAGGCTCCTATCTAAATGCATGGGAAGAGACTTCTAACCCTGCATAGAATAGTCAAACACACACACACAAACACACAATGGAATCACCATTTAAAGCTTTAAGGCTTAAAAATACTTTTTTTGGGGGGGGGGGTTGATTTGCTAACTGCACCAAATTTTGCTGCACGGCTATTGCTATAGTAGTGCTGGAGATAAACAGATTGTTCAGGACTGGCGGAATGTCAGTGGTGCATTTTCTGACCGTCTGATTGGCTCTTCGAAATACAGGGCAGGACTTCTAGTTACAGCTCTGCCATCTTTCATGTTTCAGCGCCCCCCCCCCCCCCCCCCCCCCCCCCCCCCGCCCCCCCTTCATTTCTCCCTCAGGGATTTGTCTCCTCCCTTATAATGTCTCTGATATGGCACACGGTCTCCCAGCACAACACTGGGCCCAGCACGAAAGAGAACCCGCGTCACAGAATGAGACTCAATTTCAAGAGGACTCCATTTCAGCGTGTGGGCAGAAACTTGAGGCCGACGAGGCAACAAGGCAGTACCTCCCCACCCCCAAACATCTGCACCATCATAGTGTCATTTTTGTTAGCTGTGTCGCTTGTATAACTGGGATGAGTGTCATAGAGGGAAGAAAGCGCAGCATATGGCTATTAGCTTAAGATGGAGAGGCATGTCATGAGGCAGGCCAGGAAAGCGGGATTAAACGCTTTTTGGGGAATAACACGGCCATTTGGGAGGATTTGGGAGACTTTTACTTTCATTAAAGCTGTTGTGTCTGGAGTTAGCAGTGGCTTATTGCAGTTATTTGGCCTGTTTCTCTTCATAGGGGTCCTACCCTAATGGAGAACACTACAACTAACGTCTGGCTTGGGGAAGTCCAGAGGCCTTATACAAACTTTCACACAAACCATGTGTTTCATCAGAGGATGAGGCCGAAATGGAGTGAACACACGTGTCCCCGACTTTGTTTCCTCTCAAACAAAGCATGGCAGAGAGACGAAGACAGAGAAAGTGCGGGACATGGGGTAAATAGGGTCAGGTGGATCGAAGTTCAGCCCTTGGAGTTATCTGATTTTGGGAGATAATGCTGTTTTGTGTGCTCTTTGATGTGACAAACAAAGACCAGGCCAGGCCACATCTATAGCTCTGCCCCCCCTCACCCCACACCCCCACCCCGCTCCCGCAAATCCTCACTGGATTTCAAGGCGCTTCTTTTATTTAATGTGGAACGAGTGTCAACACACAGAGTGATGCCAGCAAATCACAGGCTTCTGCACGGGGCCGATAACCTTGTTGTAAAAAGGGGGAAGGCGGACGGCGCGGACGCTGCGCACGGCGCAAAGCAAAGGAAAGTAAATTGATTTGTGGCTCTGCGGCTCTGCAGCTATGCCTTGAGCTTCCTGCTCGTGGCTCGTGCCTCGCGGCTCGTGGCTCACCCTACACAAGACACCATTTCCAAAGTCATTCCTCAAACAGCTTCCCCCGTGTCATGTCATGCAGCAGACACTAACCACGAATGGTCTCGCTTAAGCCATGAGTAATGTCTCTCTCTCCCCCTCTCGCTCTTTCTCTGTTTCTCTCTCTCTCTCTCTCTCTCTCTCCTTCTCTGCTGCTTTCGTGCTCTATCTTTCTCTCTCACTCTCTCTCTTTCTCAATTTCAATTCAATTCAACGTGCTTTATTGGCATGACAAATAAGGCATTTGTATTGCCAAAGGATAGGAATACAAGGAACATGATATGTCTATGTGCAGACTTACATAAAATAAACATAGAAATAAAAAAAGACAATATATATACAGTATACATTGTGTATGTATACATGTCTAGAAACATATTAAACCTATTTATATTTATGTTAAACTAGTGTCCCTCTGGTTACATAATGAAAAGTCCCTCTGGTGACATAATGACATATATTTTGCTGCCAAAGCAGCGGATGGTCCCTCTCCTCTTTTTTTTCATTTTTGTCTAAGTTTGTGTTCCTCTGTCTCAAACTTCTATTAGCTATTCTATGAACTCCCTGTCAAGCCGTGGCCACATGCTCTGTCCTCTTTTGGCAGCCAGGTTTTTCTATGTCTACCTGTTTCCACTACAAAGTTGTGGTCACTGAGCCTGTACTTGGTCAGGATTTGCCTCTGCATCGTGTCTCTAACAGGGAGGAGATACTCTGCCAATATATATATATATCATTTTTTAGAATAAGATCGAAGTTAATTCTACTTTCACCGGAAGTTTGGTTCCTCCAATGTTCCAAATAGTCTTCTTTTGCTTGGTTGGTTGATGATTGTTTGGAAGCAGTACTGGTCTGGGTACTGGTCTGGTTACTGGTATGAGTACTGGTATGTTACTGGCTTAGTGAGCTCCAGCTCCAGCTGGCTCAGAGGACTCCTTTCTGGGTTTGGTTCCTGGGTTTCTAACGTCTCAAACTGGAGTGTAGTTCTAGGACTAGACTTTATATGCTTCCAGAATTTTAAAGTTTGTTTTTGAATAGATATAGCCAATGGGTATTCTGCCCTTTATGTGTTGTTGGGTGTATTTGTTTGGACTTTCGATATAGACAGAATTCGGCACATAAGGCTTCTGTTTGATGCAGTCCCATGCAGTGAAGTCGTGCACATTGAGTCTACCTGAGGCTATTCTCTCTTCCTCGTTCGCTTTCGTTTTCTCTTTCTGCCTCTCCATCTCTCTCTCTCCCTGACGTGCAGTGAGATGCAGCACCCTAACGGGGTGTTAGCTGTGGTTGTGACGTCTGCTATGACAGCCATTTGATGTCCACGGACCACACCCGACGACTTTCAAAGCCGCGAAACCTGCCAGTCATTGGGGGAAAAGTCAGTCATGAAATCGTGAAGTTTCAAAAATGCTGTGAGAAAATCAAGGAGCCAATAAAGAAATGGACCGAAATCCAATACCATTTTCCATAGAAAGTTTTCCGTCAAGGCCTGCATTCTGGTGAGTCATAGGCCTACTGTGTACGATGTAAATTCAGTGTGAGAACTAGATTCTTACTTTCTACTTGATGATTGTAATATACCGACATATCACCAGACTGTACAGGACAATAAGCCGTCGCCATGAGAATTGGCCGCAGTTTTCATTGTGTGATTCTTTAAAAACATATTATTTAACTTATGAATATTTAAAAGCATTGCCGTGGGCACCAGATTACAAGCATTAGTGGTTATGAATTATTTATCCGCACATTTTAATTTAGAATTTAAATGAATCCAACACCTCAGACCCATCCAGGAATGGCAGAGCAGCGGCAGCGGCAGCAGCCGTGTATTTCCCATGACTCATTGAAGGGAACACCCCAGAGTGAGAGTGTCAGTAATCACAATACGTTCACAACATGTACGCAATATTATGCAGGTTTTTTTTACCATTTTTAAGGTGTGTTTTTGTTGATGGTTAGTGTGAATAACATTGTCAAATTCACTTCGAGGTTATATGGACATGTGAAGAAGAGATAAACACACGTCGTGAATGAATTTCCATGGGATATTGACTAGGTAGTTTTGCTTGCAGCTCAGAAACCCAACGATAATGTAAGGACAGCATTTACAGCATGATGTTGCCAAATATATCAGTTAGCAAACTAGGTAGCCTATATCAGTGCCAGCTGTGCCGTTGTTAGTATTTGATTAACTTATTTGCTGGAAGCTAGATAGCTCACCGGCTTTAGACAGAAGCCCTGTAATGTCTCTTTAGACAGAAGCCCTGTAATGTCTCTTTACTGTGAGTGTGCACTATTGGGCCTCCCTAACTGTACATAGCCGAGTCTTTGCTGAATATGACAAAGATAATTACATTTTCATTGTCTAAATAGAAGTTACGCTGGGTTTTCTAGGCTTTATCTTAAGACCCAGAAACCTAGCTTTTGTCTGAGCCACTCATCCAGTCCCACTTGTGATGTATCGTCCCAGTGGTTTAAGCTGCAACAGACGCCAGCATTTACCAGCTTGCACTGACGGCAGATGGAACGGCTCAGTTCCCTTGTCTGTGTGGCATCCAAAGCTGTGTGTCTGTACTGGCCTGAGTTCCAGCAGTGGGAGCAGGCCTTCATGTTCTTCCCTTTGAAGCCCGTCTAGTGTGTCACTGTAATGGGCACCTGCATAGGGGGCTCCATGGCAACTCCTCTCCTCTCTCACTGCCGAGGAGCCGCACCAGTGGGCCCCCCCCATCTCGGCTCGGCTCCGACTTCTCACTGAGCCAGGGACCGGAGGTGGCCTCCAGGTCTGAGGTCTGCTGCAGGAGCTTTCATTTAAAAACAAAGCCCCCCCTCCTCCTCCTCCTCTTCATCATCCTCTTCTTTCCCATGATGCACCCCTAACCACACCAGGCACACAGTGCTGTCAGTGCGGAGCTACTCTTTAAATAACCGAGCCATGGAGACTATGAGAGTTGTTTGTTGTTTTTCCTCCGTGGGGTACAGTGCCAGTGGCTGCTTCTCTCCGTCCCCGTCTCTCTTCCTCTTCCTCCACATTCACTCACTCACCCCCGACCCCCCTTAACCATATACCCTTTTGGCTGCCATCTCCGTGCTTCCATCCTCCCCCCCCCCCCCCTTTCCTCCCTCTCCTCCTCCTCCTCCTCCTCCTCCTCCTTCTTTCTTTCTTTCTTTCTCCCAACAAAGCCCAGATAATTGGGTGTCTGAAGTGGAGTCACTGAGGAGCAAACAAACAAAAACAGTTGTGCTAATGCCCGCCTGTAATTGAAAAGACACGAGGGAGCGCCGTGCCATTTGTCATTCCGGAGGGCAGCCTCGGCTTCTTTTCTCTTTCTTTTTTCCTCGCCTGCCCAACCCTGCCACTTCCAGATGATTCCGTCTGGTTAAGAAGCCCCCTTTATAAAACAGACAGGGGGGGGGGGGGGGGGGTTGAATGGGGGGGACGTCGCTGGGGGGAGGGTGATGAGACTAGAGAACCAAATGACTGCGAGAGAAAAGGCTGATTCGAACAAATGGGAGCGATCTGGGCGAATCAATGTTTTATACAAGATAGGCCCCCGGAAAACAGACATCGCCACAATGGCCATTGATTAGTCTTTAACAGCTAGACGGAATCAGGCAGCGATGCACAGGCAGAGATGCACAGGCATCAACAGGTAAACGGTACAGGAGACAAGCTGCTTTGTCCTGTTCCACTGCATACCGCACTACTGGGATTGCTTTAGCAAAATCAATCCATAAGGTGGGGTTTATTCGCAGTGCACGTTTATGCAGTTTTGAGGCACGTCGGGTGCGTCTCATTTCACTGCGCCTGAGTGGACTCTGCTGACGAGTGTGGTTTTGACTGCTTTGTTTTGTCGCCTGACTCAAGGTAATGGGATCCCTCCTTATCTTTGCCATCCCGGTGAATTTGATTGTGAGACATTTACTGACATTACACTGCTTAATGTGGCGGATGGGATTCAATGTTGTTCAACTGTTCATACTCGCATGTAATTCGCCTAAATGTCTTTACATTCAGCCCATCCGCATATAGTAGATGATGCTAACACGATGAACTGAATATCCTATTAAGAAGAAAGTAGAAAATGTTTAGTTCACCATTTAGTTAGCCATTACAGGGAAAATTTCTCTTCTTCTTCCCCTCATCCATCTATCTATCTATCTATCTATCCATCCATCCATCTCATCCTCCACTCACCCTTT
>NC_045177.1:5673924-5676424 GCF_900700415.2 Clupea harengus
ATGAAAATCGCCCCAGACCTCTCCCATTGACTCCCATGTTAAATCCATTTTTTTCACAAAACAGAGCTCTCAATGCATTCTCTATGGCTTCCGGGAGGGCTCGCCCCTCCTGGTCTTGTCATAAGTAGTGGACGTAAAAGCCTATACGAACGTCATACAGCTTCGACGGAGGCATATTCTGTCAAGATGGCTGCCCTGTCCAGTGCAATAACTCGATTCGCTCTTTGACAGAAACTCCTTTTTAGTCGGCGTACTAATGAAGATAAATTGACAACAAAACAATTAGGACTTCCTAGACCAAATGTATCCATTCAACAGGTTTCTACAAAGGGAGGGAAATCCTACATCCAAGAATTGGAACGAAAGAAAATCGCGTGGCTAATGCGGTCTGTATTTCATATACCACTGTCACTTTTCATAGGTTTTACAGTGTGTTTCACAGTTCGCTTCTTGCACTAACACTGAATAATTTTTTATGTGATGACTTATTTTGCTTTTGTAAGCCAATACTTTCAAGATCAGTCAATAAATATTGTTGTTTTTGACTTATGTTACCCCTTCTTTATGATGTTACTGGACATATCATGTGTCCTGTTAAGCTATGTTACATCATACAACATTTGAGACACGTGGATAATGAAAAAGTGGGATAATTTAATGTGGAGCCACATCATGTTTGCTTATGAAGGCTCCTGGATGCAACTTTCTTCCATAGCTTTCCACCTGTAACTTGCTACTCTAGCTATGTAGCAAGAGGGGACATATTACTGTTGTGTACTGCCAATAGTGGACAAAAAGGTATTGCTGTATGAGTTAATCAGCTAACTTAATGTACTTACTGAATGGGTCGCCTTAATCATTATAAAAAAAATTGCCCCCCCTGAGAATTTTTTCAGGAGCCGCTACTGATCGTGGATGACATTCGTTTACAGCATACTGAGTCAAATTATATTACCTTTTCTTTCAAGGGGTTTAATGTTTTCAAAACAAACATTTTATTCTTTTTTTAAAGGCATGCCAGGGTATATGGTAACTTTGAGGATAACCAAAAATGATTAATTGCATTAACCCATAACACAGGTGTGATCCTGCTTCCTTGCTAACACAGATATATGTAGTCATAATGTACCACTCATCCAATAGGGGAACGTGATACTTTTAGGCAGATAGACAAATCCGACTTGGGCAGTAATGGTTCGTGATTGGCACATTAAAATGTTCCCTGTCAAAGAAGAATATGTTGCCATGCCTATATCCAAAATCCATCCCTCTGGGGAATGTTAAACTTATCACCCAGCGGTAGATGACTCTCACCTGGGCAGAAAAGGCCATTTACACCAATCGGTTTCACCGCCAAACTAGGGCGCGAGGTGAGTCTGGCAAAGAGCAGGAGGCATTGTGTTTCAAACATGTCGACCAAGATTTAGTTCATTGGCCTTTATGAGGTGTCTATGACTACAGGACAGAATCTAGCTCGAGTGGTGATGGATGGACTACAGCAGCCCTCCATTCGCCCCTCAGTGGGTTATGAGGGCATAATGATGGGCATATGATGGGGTGGCAAACATGGCGGGCAGATATAAAGGAGCCCAGGCCATTATCAGGAAAACAAAATACCTCCCTCCCATGTCCACTGTGGAGCAAACTGTGTAAACTTCATTACCCAGCAGGCTTGTGCTGCCTCGCCAGTTATTCAAAAGGGTGGGTCAATGAGTTGGAAATGTTTTTTGATGGACCATGGCCAGACCCTATCTATTCACAAAGTGAATCTGGGTCTGATGATACCAGACCAGTACACAGAAGCCCAAACAAAGTATATTATAGACAATTATACTGTGTCACTATTATGCCCATATCAGCCTACACTGATCGTCTCACCACTTTACACACTTTCATCTACTGTTTGCACTATCTAATATTGCACTACCTGATACCAGGCACACTTGATTTGTCTTTAGGTTAGTATAGGTCTATTAGGTTAGTATAGGTTACTATATGTATATTATATGTTTAGCAGATTGTATTGTGTATTTATTTTGTATATTTAGTAGGTTTATTATATGTTTATCATATGTCATTTATGTTCAGAGTACTTATATGTTATGTTATGTTATTTTATGTTATGCTATGGTTGTTGTTTGGTGTCTTGTCTTAAGAATTTCAGTGCCCAGTGTTGTTCTGTGCATCTGACAATAAAATACTTGAACTTGAATTTGAAACATTGAAGCAACAACATCTGTAATAAGCGGGAAAGAAATGGAAAAAAACGAGTTTACGAAACAGGCATGAAATGAGTGGCGCATTGAGCGGAAATTCAGGCTTCATTTAGGCACTGATACAAATCATCTGTGGTCGTTAAACACAGCAATACTACACATAACCTACCCAAGTTAGTATGTAGCCTAATCCCCAGTGACCGTATAAAGGACTTAACAGTCACTGCTAATATGCAGTTATCTGATGCCAATTCAGTTAAATTACATGCAAAAGATCATCATTG
>NC_045177.1:5681424-5715463 GCF_900700415.2 Clupea harengus
AAAAGGGATCATGTAACGAATTTGCTCCGGGAGCTCAATCCTCGAGGGTGCCAATGCTCAAAAAAATAAAGTCTTTTCAGAGACCTCAAGCTGATGTGTACACCGTGTAAACATGACACCATGTCCACGATTACAGCGTACGAGTGTCCCTCATTAAAATATTGTATGCACTGCTGCGGTATATCTGGTCCTTCAGTCTGGTCTGCTTCATTTAAAAACTCTAAAGACCACACGAAAAACAAATCGCGTTAATCGGCTCATATGGTTGCCACAAAATGGGCAAAACACCACTCTCGCTGTCAATCTTGGGGTCACCATGAACTCCAATCAACTAAAGTTTGAGCGCTTTCGTTATCAACTTCCATAAGACATACCGTATATACGTAGGCCTATATATGTCTATGATCACTTCACGTCAATCACGGAGTTGTACATTCCCTTTCCGGTTAATGTCGTTTGTAAATTTGTTTCGGGACTTGTAAAACTGTTTTGCGTCTTGTTAATTTGTTTTCTGAAATGTAAATTTGTTTTCTGAAATGTAAATTTGTTTCGGGACTTGTAAATGTGTTATGGTAATGTAATTTTGTTTTATGATATGTAAAAATGTTTTCCAAAATGTAAATTTGTCTCAAGCTTTGTAAAAGTGTTTCAGATTTTGTAATGTTGGTTTGCACCTCTCGGCCACCGTATTTATCAGATGCTGAGTGGCACAGCGGTGCACTGTTGGATGGGAGGCAAAAAACAACCGTCCACCCCCGCCTTAGCCGGAAGGCATTGTCGGGGAGCTGAGGTAAGAAACCAACATCTTAGCCCCTGTGGCCATCAAGGTGGGAATGGATTGACCGATTGCAGGGGCTTCATGGCTGAGCTAAGAAAGTAGACTGTGTAGGCCATCGCTGAGATGTTGTTCTCAATTAAAGAGCTCCTGCTATTTGACCGTTGTTCTCCCACCCATTCAGGCAAAGAGCCTGCATTCAGACGGAAGCCCTGAGGTAACGATCCCAGAGCATCGATCTCAGAGCGGGGGCCTGGTAAGATGAGTTTATTTAACAAACACTTTGGGCCAAATGATCAATGAGATGGATGGCCAGATTGCATTGCTCTGACCGCATTTAAACTAGCTGCGGATCCCTGGCTCTATACCAAAGCACTGGAAATCAGAAGCATTTTAATTCTTTACTGGCTGTGGTGAAGTGAGAAACTTTTATTTATAAATGTACTATTTAAAAGTTCACAGATGAGAGCTGTGGAAAGATTCATTTTCATGTTCAGTAGGCTTTTCTCTCCCCTGAGCTCCAGTCTCAGATGGATTCACACCTGTATGAGGAAGCAGTTGAAGTCTTCACCCCGAATGTATGCATAGTAATCTCCTCTAAATGCCACAGTTCTTTTTTATCTGTTGTCCCATGCAAACCCTAAGTAAATCTGTTGTACTGCATGTGTGATTAGTTGTGAAGTTGTTTTCAATGACTTGTAAACACACATTTTAATTAAGTATATGTAATTGAAGAATGTCAGTCAGCATGTGTAAATGCAAGATATATAAGTTTCTATGTAAGTCCATTGAACTACATAGACTCATGACTGAAACAAGTTATACATAGTCGAGTCATACGCTTATTTAACAGATTATAATTTTGGGAAGAATGCATGACGGCTGCTTAATCTAACAACCGTTTGCAGGTGGTCTCAAACAAAGCGTTTGATGCTGCAAAGACCTGATATATTGTGTGGACGTGTGGATGTGTTTGTTTATGCGTGTTTGATGGTAGATGTGCCCCAAGGCAACCAGGCCCCATTGATTCTGCAATGAAGGTAGGTTGTGTGTGTGTGTGTGTGTGTGTGTGTGTGTGTGTGTGAGTGTGAGTGTGAGTGTGAGTGTGTGTGTGTGTGTGTGTGTGTGTGTGGAGGGTGGGGGTGGGGGGGGGGGGAATCGCTTCAACAGGTTTCACCGTGTCCCTGTCGCCCCCATCTCTCCTATCCGTGGTTAAAGACCCATCAAACATTCACGCTTAATGGCTGTGGTATTTCAGACATTAAAGCCTGGTGGAGAGGGGACGGGGCAGCGGAGCAGAGCGGAGAGCTAATTGAAGTCTGCTGACACCCATTAGCCACTGCCAGCGGTTCGGTAGTGAGTGATAGAAAAAGAGAGAGAGAAGAGAGTGAAAGAGAAAGAGGAAAAGAGAGAGAGAGAGTGATGAAAAGAGAAAGAGTGAGAAAAAGAGAGAGAGAGAGAGAGGAAAAAACAGAAAGAGAGAGAGGAAAAGAGAGAGGGAGTGAGTGAGAAAGAGAGACAGATAGAGAGGAAGAGAGTGATAAAGAAAGAGAGGGGTGGGGAAGAGGAGGGCATGTTAAGGGACTCTGGGCTCTAGAGAGCTGGAGATCTCTCTCCTCTGGTCCCTTCCACTGTGTGTTCCACTGTGTGTTCTACTGTGTGTTCCACTGTGTGTTCTACTGTGTGTTCCACTGTGTGTTCTACTGTGTGTTCCACTGTGTGTTCCACTGTGTGTTCTGAGCTGGAGATCTCTCTCCTCTGGTCCCTTCCACTGTGTGTTCTACTGTGTGTTCTACTGTGTGTTCCACTGTGTGTTCCACTGTGTGTTCTACTGTGTGTTCTACTGTGTGTTCCACTGTGTGTTCTGAGCTGGAGATCTCTCTCCTCTGGTCCCTTCCACTGTGTGTTCTTAGGCTGCAGTACAGACGAGCGCTACAGCAGCTGGGGTTGATCTGACAAAGCCTTTGAGGGAGGGCTGACATGGATTTGAAGAAGCATTAGCGCTCTTACAAAGATTAGCAAAGTGTACGACATGGCATGTAACTTCCTGCGCATAAACAGTAAAAAACATTAATCTTCTTCTTCTTCTTCTTGAATCTTCATGGGTGCTTCCCCAAGCAAGCAGGATGAGCACACTTAATGCCACATTGACCCCCAGCTTCATGAAGAACACTGACCATTCCTTTGTGAAACATGCTGAATTATCTGTGCTTCTTTGTGCAGCTGCTCTGAAAGAAAAATCCAAGCCTTGGTTAGTGGAGAGCAGCTGTATACTGCAATGACATTGTGGTTGACAAAAGGGTCCATGGCCATGGTGACCCGAAACCACATGAATGATAGTAGAGCTCCAGGCCCATTTGGTGACCACGCAGTACATCGTGCCGCCCGCCCCCTCCTTTTAAGATTGGTGCCGGCGCCCTCGGCTATTATCTGCGTCGGCTGTTCTAGGAACTGTTACTGTACACTGACACTTTCATGAAGAAGGGAAAGAGAAAGATCAGAGAATCACACGCCCATACGCACACACACGCAGCACAGACACACGCAGCATGCTCACTCATCCATTTAAGGACACATACAAAGACATGACACACACACACACACATTTACAGATAATAGGTAACAGATTACAGATAACAGATAATAGGACTTTCCGATAAATATACACTGCTCCTCTGAATTTAATTTTGTCTTGATTGAGCACACAAAGACACAAATGGACACACACATACACACTGAGAGCACCAAGTAATAAATAAGACAGTCTTTTACAGTTCTCAGTCGCTTTGGGACATTAAATGCAATGACAAAAAGAATAGATGTTACTATTAGTAATCAACATTTTTTTTAAGGCCTCGATGCCATTTTCTGATGGTGTTTGTGTGGCAGAAATTTACATTGACTCAAATGGCTACACACAGTTAGTTGCCATTCTGATCCTTATAAAGCCTCTCACACTCTGAGGGATGAGATCACTGCGGATGATTCACTGGAGGGTGAGATTTTGTATGCTGTAAAATGGTGAAAATGTGACTGAACACCTTGTTTTCTGAGATAGTGTCACATACTGTTACGGTGTATTTCCCTCATGCTGGCCTGGCACATCCACTCTGGTTCATTGACCCGTGACATTTAAGACACCGTTCCTGCACTTGGACATATTTTATCAAGCCTTATCATCAGACAAGTACTCCATCGAATGAGTGTCAAAAATGTACGGTGTCACTGAAACTGATGAAATATGTACTTGACAAACAATGATAAATCGTTGAACCATTTTGCATGTCATGACTTACGCAATGAACTCAATGACTATTCAACAGAGAAGCTGCATAATGCATTTTGATCAACATGACACATACGATTGATTGGTTGACAAATGATAACGCAGGTAACTGCGGGCCAATAGCACAAGCTCATTTGTATGAATGTACCAAAGCATTTGCAATGTGTTCAAAAGAATGAGAAATTGTAGCTATCATGTGTACAAGTGACTAGATGATGTGGAGGTTGTAGAAGTTGTTTTGTAAAATTTCAGGTCTGATCTAAGAAATTTACTAAATCGACTGAGAAACTGTAATTGGGTCATTATTCATTGTAAACAACAATCATTATTCAGTGTAAACAACAATCAGTTTGAGTCAATACAATGTCATGACACTTTAGTGCACGCTGACACGCCAGAGAGATCAACAGCACACAGTCACAGTAACAACACCATTCATTCAGCTAAAGGGGAAAAAACAAAAAGCCGAAGTACATCCTTCAAAAAAACTGCATACTCCAAATTCTCTCTCTCTCTCCACTTCCTGCTCCTTGAATACATGAGTGAAAACCATCCTGCACATGCTGTCTCTCTCTCTCTCTCTCTCTCTCTGTCTCTCTCTCTGTCTGTCTCGCTCTACTGAGGCAGACTGAGGCACTGACCTGTGTTTGAGGCAGTAGTGGCAGCGGTGGCACCAGAACCTGCCTGCTCTTAATGAGTGCCCGTGGCCGGCCCCGTGTGCGGACCTCGGTGGAGCCTGTGTTAGCTAATGATGGGCTAATGGACTGGGCAAGCCACAGCAGACTAATGGGGTCCCTCCTAGGGCCGCCCAGCACGTCTGCTTGCATGTAAATGTTGATTTGTTTTGAGTGTGTGTGTGTGAGTGAGTGACACAGTAAGAGAGAGAGAGAGAGAGAGAGACCAATATTACCCATTAGAATGATCAGAAAAGAACACACAAACACACTGGTTAAGTGCAGTTGTGTGTCTGTGTGTGTGTGTGTGTGTACAAGCATTCCATTAGGGAAATTACCTGAATAAATGGTGAAACATTGTGAGTGTGTATCTGTGAGTTTATGTGTATCCATGTGGGTATATATGCATTTGTGTATGTGTGTCTGTGTATGTCATTGTGTTCATATCAGTTAGTGTGTTTGTGCTTGTGTGTGTGTGTGTGTGTGTGTGTGTGTGTTCCTCTCCTCTCCACTACTCTCCTCTACTCTCTTCTCCTCTCCCCAACACTGACCCTTAACACTGTTTCTCCTCTCCTCTCCTGTCCTCTCCCCAAATCTGACCCTTAACACTTGTGCTCTTCTCCTCTCCCCTCTTTTCCTCTGCTCTGCTCTGCTCTCCTCTCCTGACCCTTACCACTGGTGCTTCTCTCCTCTCCTCTCCTCTCCTCTCCTCTCCTCTCCCTAACACTGACCCTTAACACTGGTGCTCCTCTGCTCTCCCCTCCTCTCCTCTCCTCTCCCCAACCCTGACCTTTAACATTGGTGCTCCTCTCCTCGCCCCAAATTTGACCCTTAGCACTGGTGCTCCTCTCCTCTCCTCTCCACTCCTCTCCCCTCCCCTCCCCTCCCCTCCCCTTCCCTCCCCCTCCTCTCCCCAACCCTGACACTTAACACTGGTCCTCTTCTCTCTCCTCTCCTCTCCTCTCCTCTCCTCTCCTCTCCTCTCCCCAACCCTGACACTTAACACTGGTCCTCTTCTCCTCTCCTCTCCTCTCCTCTCCTCTCCTCTCCTCTCCACTCCTCTCCCCTCCCCTCCCCTCCCCTCCCCTCCCCTTCCCTCCCCTCCTCTCCCCAACCCTGACACTTAACACTGGTCCTCTTCTCCTCTCCTCTCCTCTCCTCTCCTCTCCTCTCCTCTCCTCTCCCCAACCCTGACACTTAACACTGGTCCTCTTCTCCTCTCCTCTCCACTCCTCTCCTCTCTGTAATATGTAGTCACTTTAAATGAAAGAAAGATGGATACTTTATTTATCCAGAGGTAAATTGAGGAAATCCAGTAGCTTTTACAACTCACAAATAGAAGTGAAACTTACAAAACATAAATACACACAAATAGTAATGAGACACGCATGAATGAGTGACAAGACTAAGATATTGTTGAGTCATGATGAGCAATAGAAACTAACCAGTGTAAGGCGTGATTTCCTAAACCAATGGCCGAATAGGTGTCCTGAAGGTGTCTCTCTTCACTTTGCTGAAAACATATCCTTTATTAAATCAACTTTCTTTCATTGTCTGACTCCACTCAATCAGGAACTCAGCTCCTGTCTTTTAATGTAGATTGCTACCTGTTTTTGTAGGCTGATCTCCAACTCATTTATTTGAACGCCTATCGTCTGTTTTATGAATGCCCCTTACTTTTGATTAACCGGTTTCTTCGAGGGATAGTGTCGCACAGGATTTAGCCACAGCCTTTTATCTTGACATATTCCACGGACACAACCTGTTTCTAGTTCCAGATCCTAATTCAGAGGCTACAATGCTGTTACGGGACCTTGCAGCTTGTTCGATCGACTTGGTTCAGGGACAGGCGCCAGGCTGCCGTACGATTCCGTGTAACCAGTCGATCCAGTGCAAAGGCTGGTCGGCAATCCACCGCTGTATAATACCATTAACAGTTCTGCTGTAGCATGTATAGCTCAGTTGAATTAACCAGTAACCTCAAGTCTTACTCTTTACGCCGCTTTGGGTATGGAACTACTCCTAGCCAGTCATTGCGGAAACAGAGTTACCTACGAATACATCTCTAGTTAAGAATTTCTACCAGAGGCCACAGTGGGTCAGAGTTTAACAATTTATTTAGTCAGGTACAAGTTACTAATACAGTTACATATTGAACAAGTATAAGATGAATAATCTAAAGTTATAAGACTAAAAGAAACATACAAAACATACAAACACTCAGAGAATATGAACATACCTGGCTGCTTGGACTTGCCTCTCTGTAATTGATTATAACCAACTGTAGCTTTAATGCAGTGGTTCTCCAACTTTTTCTGTCATTCCCCAATTTGAGCAAGGGGGCCTTTTCAAGCCCCACCTGTCCCTCACCACTCCAATAAAATGGTAGGCCAAGCTTAAAATTGTCAAATTTATTGAAATAACGATAAGTTCCAAATCTTAATCAATAACAAATAACATGAGTTCAAAAATAAAGAAAATCAATAACAAATAACATCAGTTCAGAAATAGAGAAAATAAAAGTACTATGGTGTCAATCCATATCTAGACATATCTGAAAACAAAAACCCCAAAATCTATAACTCTGGGCTACAGACAGCGTATGTTGTACCGTGAAGGAATGCGACAGATCCCGGGTACAGCATACGGCGCGTGTTGCGACTGTCACAAAATAATTGGACACTGTTGTGCACCCTGCCACCCTTACAAAGCTTATGACTAAAATCACCACATGTACCAAACCAAATTAAATTCTAAATGCCAGCATAACTAAACATATCTAAACACATGCAATACCCCCTAATCAATAAAACTGGGCTACAGACAGCGTATGTTGTACGGTGAAGGAGTGCGACAGATCCCGGGTACAGCATACAGCGTGTCTTGTGACTGTCACCAGCCAATTGGGCACTGTTGTGCACCCTGCCAACCTATGGCCATATTGCCTACTGTTAAAGTTACTACCTAAAAGTATCTCCTTATCTGTTTCCAAAATTGATGTCTACTAACAAAAATGTTCCAATTGCTGATGGATGTGGAAACATTGCTCCTCATCCCCACTACTCCTCATCTACGCATATGGACAGCCAAACTCTACCCACTCACTCTGTTCTTTTCTTTCTCTCCTAATCCAGACTATCTTCGCTATGGGACGCTGCTGTAGTCTCTTCACCCGATCTACCTGTAGAAACCCTCGATAATTGCACCTACCGCCACCGCACTGCCGTACACTTACTCTACCCCATACCCTATGCTAGCATTTATATACAATATATATATTATTGCCACCACCGACATGTTTCTCTGTTCCTACTCCCCCTCCCTCCACACAAATACAAGGAAACAAGACTAAACGATCAATTAGACTGATCAGCATGATTGGACTAAATTATCAATTAAAAGTAATAGACTGATCAGCATGGTATAGATTGATTGGACTAAATGATCAATTAGACTGATCAGCATGAAGTTGATTGGAGTAAATGAATCATGTGTGAGTGTGTGTGTGTGTGTGTGTGTATGTGTGTGTGAAAGAAGGTGAGTGCGTGTGTGTGATAGAGGGTGAGTGTGTATGTGTGTGTGTGAAAGAGGATGAGTGTGTGTGTGTGTGTGTGTGTGTGTGTGTGTGTGTGTGTGTGTGTGTGCGTGTGTGTGTGTGTGTTTGTAAGAGGATGAGTGTGTGTGTGTGTGTGTGTGTGTGTGTGTGTGTGAAAGAGGATAAGTGTGTGTCTCTCTTGAGAGGGATGCTGCAGATAGTGTGTGTGTGTGTGTGTGTAGAAGTCAGGAAGATGTGTGTGCGTGTCTCCTAGCACAAGGTCACTGAGCCGTCTTTATACTCAGTGGCAAAGCCTGCATAAAGGGTCTCATTGGTGAATGTGGTTTTGAAGGTGTGCAGGTGTGTGAGTGTGTCAAAGCAGACGCTGTAGAAGGACAGAGAGCCGGCCTCACGGTCCAGAAACACTCCCACTCTGGAAGAGGACTGGGGGATAGGGATGTTACCACTCTCATTAGTATCATTGTACCAGATGGAGTGGTGGCCATCGAGCTGCATCAAACACCAGGTCTTTGCATTCCCGCCAAGTACGCAATCATTTCCCTCTCCATTTCTATTCATGCTTTCATAGACCACACCCATATAACTCTTCCCTACCAACTCACACTCCCAGTAGCAGCGTCCAATCAGTGGCTCTTTGCTCAGCACCTGCCACCAGTAATCAAATCTCTTATGGCTGATAGGATTATGATATGGCTGTGGCGCCTCCACCCATGTCACCTTCCTCCCAGACAGACTGACATTAAGGTGCGCCGTGTCTGGGTCCAGTGTGAGCTTACAGGCCCAGGCTGCAAACACAAAACACAGCAGACAACACACATCATAATGAGACAACATAAACACATACCATACACATACAGACAAACACACACACACACAGACACACAGACACACACACACACACAACATTACTAAGTCCTATGCACACACACACACAGACATACAAACACACAACATCACTAAGCCTTATGCACACACACACACACACACACACACACACACACACACACACACACAACAATACAGCCCTATGCCAGCCAACATTACTAAGCCCTATGCACAGGGGCGGAGATCCCATTTCATTGTAGGGGGGGACAATACATGGTCAAATTTCAGAGAGTAATTCCGGGGGGGGGGACATGAAAAAGTTGCTTTCACGAGTGCTAGCATAAACTGCTAAATACCGAATTCTCTTATCACATTTACAAACAGAAATTCGAAGTCATTTTAGAACACGAAATATTTATTATATTTAAGAGAACTTGATGCTCAAAATAAGTTATAAAACAGCTCACGGACACTTTGACAGGGAATCAAACTAGTAACCTCCTGATTATAATACGACTTCTCTACCCCCTGTACCACTGCCACCCCACGTCGTAATTCCAGGATAGTTAATCGACCACACGAAAAGATGACATTAATTTACCCTCAGATAATTTAACAAATCTGGAGAGGCACTGAGATGTAGACCTACGTTTATTAACTAGCATGAACCTGCCCCTGACAGGACAGTGTCTAGACTGTCTAGCTAGCTATCTTAACGGTGTTAATTACCGGCATGCGTGTGTTAATCGGCAAACGTTGACGTTGTCATGCCAATCCATTAAGAAACGTATGTATACTTGTACATATCGATTGGAACTTCGTAAATGAAGTTTAGAAAAAAAACGTCTTCTTTACATGTTCTTACTGCGTTCGAGAATGAGGTAAATCTCTTTAGATATCGTGTATCATAGCGGCAGCGACAGGGGACAGAGGAGGAAACAGTCTGACAATCTGACCGTGTAGGCTACTGGGCTGATTAACTGAAACACGGAGCTGCCGGTAGCCCTGCCCGTTGGAAACAGCATGTGAACCAACCCACTTTGAGGAATAGGGGGAACATGATTTTTCAACACTTAAAAAACACATTGTTTTACGTCTATAATTAGCTTGTGTCGTCGTATTTTTATTTCATATTACTATATTTTTCAATTTTTTTTTTTTGTTTCCAATGATTGTTGGGGGGGGGGGACAACTTTATGGTGGGGGGGACACGTCCCCCCCGTCCCCCCCGCGATCTCCGCCTATGCCTATGCACACGCACACACACACACAGACATTTAACACGCATCACCATGGTACGGCATAAACAAACCTTACACTGACACACAAACATACACACATTACAATGGTATAGCATAAACATATACCTTACACTGTCACACAAACACAGCATGCATTAATCGTAATAAAGAGTGTTATGACTGAAACTTACATTGTTGTAGTGGGAGGCTTGTTACATGTGGGTCCATCAGGACAGATTCACGATACCAGCGGACTGCAGCTCCCGGGCGCTCTGGGTCTGGAATGAAACTGATCACTTTCTTGAAGGATGCACTTTCAAAGAGCCTGCGTGAGGAGCGCAGGTTCTCATTAACATCTTGTCTCTTGTACCAGGGAACTTCCTGTGTTGGATCCTGTTCAGGAGTGCTGCTGGTGGATCCACACTTGAAGTTCTCAACTGCCTGTGAAATTTTTTTCAAGTACGGCTCCTCGTAAATCAGAGAGGTGAAGCAGAACACAAAGGCATCTATGACTTTTGGGCCCATGAGGAAAGTCTCAAGCTCAAAGCCTTCAGCTTTAATCATGTAATCTGGTATTGCTTTGATGTTCATTGTGACCACGTTGATCTCAGTCTCCTTTCCATCCAGCCACTGTTCCATTTCTTTCCCACTGAAGCCAGATGCATCCCGGGACTTCAGGAGGTCTCTCAGGGCCGTTTCCTCCATGTTGCCTCCTCTGATGGCCGGGATCAGGCCTGACATTTTCCGTAGGAACTGAGCGGTGAAAAACCTCAGACTGTTTTGGAACGTCTTCAGTTTGCGAATGATATCTTTAGCCTTGATCTCTTTGCTACTCTTCAGCAGGTCGTTGGTTCTCACCTCAGCTTGGTGGAATTCATCCATCACCTTCTCTAGCTGAGAAACCAGTGTCTCTGAGATCATTCTCTTCAGCTTGGACTCAGTATTACTAAGCTTGCTCAGTGGATACAACCAGACCTTCACAGGCACAGCCTTCTCTCCTTTCTCCCCCAACAGACTGGGTAGCTCTTTGTACACCTTCACTGCCTCCTCGAATGTAGAAGGGAGGTCTTTCAGGTAAAAGTCACCATTGAATTTGCAGCTGCAGTTCTTCACCTTCTTCTTGTCTTGATCATCCATGTTTAGGCTTCCATCCCCACTGATCTCAATTGTTGGGATCTTCTTGATCATCACAGTCAGGTTTCCCTGAATTTCTTGCTTTTTTGAATCATCGCTGGCCATTTCTTGGAATTCCATGAATGCATCAGCCCCATAGAGCACCTGAGTCACAACATGTGTGGCATCTGTCATGGCAAACAACTCCGGCTTTGGAGTCTCTAGTTCTGATATCATGAGCTCTTTAACCTCGGTGTTCACATGGTAACCCAGGGTGACACTGCACTGACGACTGGAGGAGGTCTTCTGGTTGAGGTACTTTGCAGAACCTCCCACCTCCACCAGCCCACAGAGGAAGCTGGCCTTCACTGAGGCGCTCACGTCCAACAGACTGGTCTTCTCACTGAGGGACTCAGACATTGACACCTGGAGACGTGTGTTGGGCTGTGGACTGACACGTGTTTTGCTCTGTATGTCCTCAGAATTCCAGAGGTAGAATCCTGAAATGAGAGGTAAGACAGCAGTCGCATTACCGACACTGGCTTGTCCATGCCCCCATGGCACTAATACTGTACTGACACTGCCACTAATACAGTACTGACAATGGCATGGCCATGGCACTTATCCAGTAATACTGTGTGTGTGTGTGTGTGTGTGTGTGTGTGTGTGTGGGTGAGTGTAGACCTGCTGTACCTTTTATGAATTTGTCATTCCTGGCGTCGTAGAGCGCCCCCAGATCCAGGGATCTGCCGAGGGCGCTGACCACCAGCTGGGAGAACTCTGGACCGGGACCAACAACAGAAAGGAAAGCATTCAGACGCAAGCGCACACACACACACACACACACACACACACACACACACACAACCAGCATGGAGAACTCTGGACCCGGACCAATAGCAGAAAGGAAACCTTGTTTTGTTTGGGAGTACAGCCTCCTGTAATATGTTTGGAATGCAGGGACAATTTTGTAAACTCAGTGTGAAATCTGTTTTTTCTTCTTTGCTTATAACTCTGGATTTATATCTCATTATTATTTAGTTTGAGAAAATCTTGGATTTCAGCTTTTACCTGCTGTACAACTGTCTCCTTGTTAAGAAGGCTTGTATTAAGTCTCCAGTTTGTTTTCTTGGGTCTACTGTCTAAACAAAATGGACCTCATTCCTGAACGCAGTTATTACAAATTGAAATGTCCTCTTAACTCCACTTACGAAGTTCCTGGGACAATTCTGGCATTCCTGAATGGTTTCTCATCTGGGATTCGTTCTTAGCTAAGACCAGGATTTAAGAATGCGGAAAAGCAGTCCTAGATTTGAGATTTGAGTCTGCCCATGTTCTTAAGGGCTGAATTTGTGAGAAATCATTGGTGATTGCGTTCACATCCGTTCTACAGACATCCTCGGATTTAAATCATTATAATAATAATAAATACGAGAATATTTGTATCATTAACAATTACATTTCACATTTATAGTCATGATCAAAACGGCTTTGTTCAGGGACGACAATGTTTTCATAATATACGACGAGTGCTTAATATTGTAAAATTGTGGATGTATGGACACTGCTATTTCCGCATTGGATGCCGAGAAGGCCTTTGACAAGGTGGAGTGGCACTTCCTGTTTGAAGTTCTTCAAGATTCAAGATTTGGCATAAAGTAGAAGTTTCTCTGTGGGATTAGACTACTTTATGCTGACCCCCAGGCTGTAGTTGTAACACAATCTTCAGCACCCTTTAAGGGTTAAGTTGTACTCAAGCATACTAAAAATCCTTTTCTCAAAAATACATTAATGGTTTGGCACAACTCTCTTGCATATCTAGGAGAAATAACTAAACTATCTCAGTGTTTGGTAAGGATGACTTCCAGCCTGGTAGAGCACAACCAGGGTTTAAATCTGGGCAGCAGACCTTTACAATGAAAACTTGGTTCTCATGTCATTTGAAGAGCTGAAATCAAAATATGGGATTCCTGCAAAACTATTTTTTTTTTTTTAGAAGCTTCATCCTTTCCAGACAGACCAATAATTTGTAACTTCACCCCCTATCCACCCTAGAAGATTACACTTTGAAGTTTTTACTTTCTAGGGAACAGGTTTCATTATTATATGAGCCTTCTGTAAGCAAGTTTAAAGAGTCATCACAACGCTCACTTCAAGCATGGAGAATGGACTTGCGGGAGAATTTAACAGAGGAGGAATGGTCAGAAGCATGTTTTCTAGCTCAAATCCAATCCATAAATCCAAACTCCAAACTGTTGCAATATAAATGGATAAGTAGATTGTACATAAGACCAGCTAAATTGCATCACTTTAATCCTAACATACCTGATACTGGCTTATAATGTAAAGACCAAAAAGGTTCTTTATTACATTGTATCAGGGAAATATCCAATGATTTTTGGAGGAAAGTGTTAGACCTTGCTAGCCAAATCATTGGCGGGAAGAGCCTCTTAGTTTTGAAAGATGTATAGCTCGCTCATGGAAATCAGAAAACCTGTGCCAAATCAAAATGGTTGAGGGGAATGACTTCTTACTTAGCTTTAGAAAGGAAAAGTTACACAACAAAAAATAGACTTGACAAGTTTTGGAAAATATGGAACATTTTCTACAATTTCCTTGAGAATAACAACATGGATGTTGATGGTTGGATGGATGATAAGATGAATGGAGTCATTTTTGTTTTTGTTTTTGTTTTGATTTTGATTTCCTCTAAACGATCTAAGTTAGCCAATGTAATCCTAATGACTGTAACACACTGTCTTCTGTGACAAAAACATCTAACGTATTTGCTATATGTGAGGGCAATTTCTATTATATGTGCCTTGTTGTGTTGTCGTGTATTGTTTGTCTGTTAAAAGAACAAAATTCGTAATAAATAATGTTTTAAAAATTATATTCTTGTCATTGATATCATATCTATGGAAGTTAACCAGAATGGACCTTGAAAACGGCTTCGTCTTTGGGTATAGAGCAGAGTGAACGGTGCACTTGTTGAATTTGTAAATCTATCTGTCGTCAAGCATGGGTTTAGTCTTCAGAAAGACGCTAATGAATGTTGGGGTTGAAGGTCCTTCTTTGCCTTACTTAATGCAATACATGCAAATATTATTACAACGTGAGTGTCGCTCAAGGTCTGTTATCTTAACCTAGAGAGTTCTCTGTTGTTTAAGAGAATAAAGCTGACTATCTCTTAGCTCACTGTTAGCTGTCTCTAACTCCTCCACCCACTGTTCTGCCTCCGTTGTCCGTAACCAAGGCACAAGGCTATCACCAGTGATATTCTGAAATTTCTGATTCATCCCCGTCTTGAAGTTGTTAAGTTCTTGTTTCAAATAATTTGTGAAGTAATTTTTAAAGTCTAGCAATTCCTGCTTAAGTTCACATTCTGAAATAGCTTTGGCAGTGGTAAGTTCCTTTCGAGCAGGCTCCACTCTCTCCATGCTATCCAACGTGTTTTTCCTCTATCTCGTGTCCTTGTCGGTTTTAGATTTTCCCGAAGCTTTCTTGCCTTTGGCCCCACTCATACTAAGTCTTTCTAATTCATTGCGTGTACAATAGTATCTTGTTTTAGTGGGGTTTTCTTTGACTTGATCAGGAGAGTTTTACGGTCTATGCCGCTATCTTGAACATTCGCCCAGAAGTCCAAATGCGCTTTCATAATAATAGTTGTGTAGGGCTTATACTTCAACATCAGAATGCTTTACGATTGAAGATATGTCTATTTGTGGAGAGTTATATAGACATATATCAGTCCCTATAATGCATTATGGATACTTAATAAACATTTATAAATATGTTTGTAATACTTTATGAATAAAGTCTTAAAGTAAAGTGAATGAATACCTCTTTCTAATGGATCAACATAAATGAATAACTTTCTAATAGATCATCATGCATGAATACCCCCTTTTAATGAGTCACCATGACTAACCTTGGGTCATACTGGAGAGTAGCAGGCAGAAGTGCAGAGAGAAGAAGACGCGTTGCAGGCAGCGGATCCGGGAGACACTGAAGTCCAAAGATGGTCCTGTGGCAGTTGTCTCAGACGAGCCACCTAGTGGATATAGTAGTGGTGTCACCATCAATGGTCTTTGACATGGAGTAACAGATGGAACTTGGAACTTGGCTACAGAAGGACGTAATCTTTCCTCTTTTCCGTTACTTCACATTAGTGGCCGCTTGCTTATGAACAGTGGTGTAGTGGTCCCTGGAGAAGTGGGTATACTCTGAATTTTGCAATTTTTTTAAGCAGCCCATACAGCACAGGATAAACGCCCTGTTTTGAGAAGTGCAATGCTGACTGAAAAATAAGTGGGTATACTCCGTATACCTGCAGATACTCTGGACTACACCACTGCTTATGAAGCTGCTGAGTCATGCTGGGCAGAGGAGACATGGCAGACCCACTCTGGGCCTCTGTACAGCAAACATTAAAGTGATGACTAATGCTAAGTGTAGAGACTCTAATTGAAACCTTAAAGTGCTGACTAATGCTAAGTGTAAAGATTCTAATTGAAACATTCAAGTGCTGACTAATGCTTAATGTAGAGATTCTAATTGAAATCTTAAAGTCCTTGCTAATGCTAAATGTAGAGATTCTTATTGAAACCTTAAAGTGCTGACTAATGCTTTAATGTAGAGATTCTAATTGAAATCTTAAAGTCCTTGCTAATGCTAAATGTAGAGATTCTAATTGAAACCTTAAAGTGCGTAAAGAGCATGTAACAGCATGTGAACAGCATGTGAACAGGCCCACTCATAACTGGAATCACACCATTGATCTTAATTGGTTTAGAAATCGACCGTCTAATAGTTCTAAATGCAAAAGCATCACCTAATTCTTTTCAATATTTAATTAGATCTCGGTGCACTCTCCAAGTTAATCTGCAGGCATAGTTTATCTGACAAGACCACAATAGAGTTCATGTAAAAACTACCAGCCGCACTTGCCTCAGCTCTTAAGCATATCCAAACCTCATGTAGACCTACTTACAAATGGTGTCACAAGTGTGCTTCACTCAACCCTTGACACTGTTCCACCACTGAAAACAGAAAAGACCCTGACTGACTTGTGCCCTCAAACAAACTACTCAAAATCTAGAAAGACAATGGTATAGTACCTGATGTGTCCGTGCTGTGCATGACCATAAACCATGAAATTACATTTAAGTCCGATACAAGGTCTTCAACCTCCCTAAGCCTACCCTAAAAGCAGTACAAACCTGCATACCATTGCCTTAAAATACTCACCAGGTACTCTTTCCTTAGGTCTGTTTGTGTGCGTGTGCGTTTGCGTGAAGCAGTCGTTCTCTTGCTGAAGACAGACGATTCACTGTACTGAGGAGTTCAGATACTTATATACACACACCAGAGGGTGGTTCAGATATTTAAACACATACACATACACCAGAGGGCGGTTTGGAATAAAAAGGATTCCAAGGAATCCCTTTGTATGTGTGTGTACATGTGTGTGTGGGGTGTGTGTGTGTATATGTGTGTGTGTGTATATGTGTGTGTGTGTGTGTGTGTACATGTGTGTGTGTGTGTGGGGTGTGTGTGTATATGTGTTTGTGTGTGTGTGTGTGTGTACATGTGTGTGTGGGGGGGGGGGGGTGTGGGGTGTGTGTGTGTGTGTGTGTGTGTGTATATGTGTTTGTGTGTGTGTGTGCGTAACACAGTTTCCACCATGACATTTGACACTGTGACTATGTGTTCAACTATGTTGAGCACATCTTGAACAGATCCCCCGACTTTAAAGGTGTCACAAGGTGTACCTGTGTAACTGCTTTGCCCACTAAAGGAAAATAGGTGGTAGGCATGCAGTTGATCCTTACTATTCCGACAAAAAAAACCTCTGCGTCAACATTATGTTTCATCAAATCGATTAAGATAAAAATGCCCATTATGTTTGCAACATGAGACTTTGATTTCCTAGTCGCAGTAGTGGCACATATGAAACCAAGGAAGTGGGAGAGGGGGGAAAGGTGGTGGGGTATATAGAGTTAGGGTTACGGTGGGGTATAGAGGGTTACAGTGGGGTATAGAGGGTTACGGTGGGGTATATAGGGTTAGGGTTAAATATCATATAGTCAATTAAATATATGTAATTTAGGGGCTTGCCACTCGGGATTCTGATCTTTCTGCAGATTTTTTTTTTTTAATCTACCTTTCTCTGATGCATGTTCACACCTGTGCTAATATATGTAATTTAGGTAACATTACCATGGAAACATCAAATTGTTGAAACATGTTTATTGTTATATTTGTACTGTGTGTTTTACTATGTGATGGCAGGAAGATAGGTGCCAGTCATTATGTGGGACATCTCTGTATGCGGAGGTCATTCATTGTGGGATTGTGTTGAATGTCTGTAGACCTGTGGAAAAAGACAAAACAAACTGGAAAGCATTTTGTTTTAGAAGACTTTGATATGAAGGCCATGGGGTGTTAGTAAGACAGGACAAGACATAATACAAGGTTATTGAAAAAGCTAAACAAACCCATATTTCTTTTATTTTTGCAAAGTTTGCGTACTTGTATTAGACAAATCACTGACAAAGGCATACAAACATCATAAACACAAACATAGGCAAATAGGGCAGTCTAGTGTTAGGGTGAACTGGTGACATTGATCACTTTGGATCCTATACAAGACACCATCACCACACAAGCTTTAGCAATAAATCGCTTATCCCCCCCCCTAAGGGCAGGCTTAAAGCACGTAGTTATTTTCATGTTATTCCTACATGCATTTAATATCTGCCATTTTGCGAGTTTGAGCATCACCAAGAAAACTTTGAGGAAGCATTACACAACCTGCACATACACCTGCAGCACCTGTCATAACTTGCAGAAGGAGGAAGAAATTAAAACCCAAAATAATAGGGGACGCTGTTCCGCAATGATGGCCATGCTCAATTATTGAGACATCAGAAAATGTGAAGCAAACACATTTTTGAACTGGAGCCAGGAACATTGTTTTCCACAGAACTAATTCTGAGAGAAAAAAAAGTAGAGAATGGAAGGTCATCTTAATGTTCCTAGTTACAGTTGAATTGAGAGGGACAGAGATAAGAGGGTTCTTGGAATTGGCGCAGGTTTCAGTGAAGCACAGGTGCAAGACAGTTGAAATACCCTATTATGATGTCACAATGGCCCAATGTAAGTCTATGGGAGAATTTGTATTCGTTTTTCGTTAATATCTTAAAAAGTATAAAGTTTAGAAAAATGAAAAATACATAGCACATGTGTCCTTTATAAGACCTACGCGACAAAGTTTGAACGAATGGACTATTGCTGAATAAAATAGGCTACTTCACACTATAACATCTTGGTTTCATTAATGAGCAAATAAACATTGTATGTTACATCAGTGGCTACTGATGAGATGAAATTCGGGCATGATCTAGGGGTCAGTGTCATAGTACGTTGTACTTTGACCCACTTAAAGTATACACTATATGGACAAATGTATTTGGCCACACCTGTTCATTATTGAATTCAGGTGTTTCAATCAGACCCATTGCCACAGGTGTATAAAATCAAGCACCTCGCCATGCAGTCTCCTTTTGCAAACATTTGTTATCCAAAATGGATTGTTCTGAAGAGCTCAGTGACTTTAGGCTTGGTATTGTGTAGTGATGGCGAAATTAAGCTTCATGATACTTTGAAGCTTTCCAGCCAGGCGTGTTGACCATTACACAGCCATCACACAACCTGCACATACACCTGCAGCACCTGTCATAACTTGCAGAAGGAGGAAGAAATGAAAACCCAAAATAATAGGGACGCTGTTCCGCAATGATGGCCATGATCAATCATTGAGACATCAGAAAATGTGAAACAAACACATTTTTGAACTGGAGCCAGGAACATTGTTTTCCACAGAACTAATTCTGAGAGAAAAAAAAGTAGAGAATGGAAGGTCATCTTAATGTTCCTAGTTACAGTTGAATTGAAGGGGACAGAGATAAGAGGTTCCTTGGAATTGGCGCAGGTGTCAGTAGGTGGGTTTCCATTCAGCTCGTTCACATTAGCTATGCGCATTCACGGTGATTCGCACAAACCAAATGTGCATCAGCGACCGTTTCCAATCACCTGAGTCATAAGTCTAATTTGGAGGAAGAGTTTTGTGTCTATAATGGACGCCCTCCTCTCCGCAATCGGAATTATCAATGTTGTGGCTATTGAGCTATTTACTTTAATAGCTGCTAGAAGGACAAGGCGTAGAATGATTTTACATATTTTACGCACTCAGATAGCAGCGAATTCAATACCCCGCAGACCTCCGTACATCTGGGAACGAGCGCGGTCTAGGGAGTTTGTTCATTTGGTGAAGGCCCACTTCACTGATCCAGAGTGTGGGTGGAAAACTTTAGGCTAACCAGGTCAGGATTCGAAGAATTGTGCTAACTGATAGGCCCTACTGTGTCGCCTGCAAGTGTTTGCTGCCGAAAGCCTGTCCCCACAGACAAGCGCATTGCTATAGCGCTTTATAAACTTGCAACATGCGCAGAATACCGTGTTGTGGGAGAAACCTTTGGCGTAAGCAAGACTACTGCCCATAATTGTGTGTATGCAGTATGCTTTGCCATCTGTGAACAAGCCAAACAACATATAAAGTTACCCGACCTTGGCGAGGCGCAAGAGATTGCTGACCACAACAACCGCGCACACCATGTCCCGCAGCTGTTTGGTGCACTGGATGGAACTCCATACTTCCCATACTTCCCCCAGCAGCAGGCTATCAGGATTTTGTCAACCATAAAGGATGGCCTAGTATCCCTTGTCGATGCTGCTGTGTTCGCCGCAGAGAAGTCAAGTCAAATCAAGTCGAATTTCTATACAGCGCATTTGATATGGTAAGCCCACCACCCAATTCGCGTAAATAGAATAAAATGAATGACACAAAACTAAACAAAAACAATAAGACAATAATTTACAACAACAAAAAAGTGTGTCTGGGGGGATAACATGTCCATCCAACTGCAAGTTTGCACGTAAATCAAGTTCATCCAGTGGCGGCTGGTGAATTTTTTTCTGGGGGGGGGGCGCAGTTGGGCGGCGCTTTTAAAATAGCACTCCACAATGAGAAGAAAAGAGTTTGAGTAGAATATTTGAAAAAAAAAAAAAAGCTTTATTTCAACAACACACAGTGCTCAACACTATCCAATAACAACCATCAACAAACTGTAACTTTTGGGCATGAGAGGTTCAGAGCAGAATGGTTTCAGAGGTTTACAGAATAAAACAGGTGCCCACACCCTCATTTACATTTAGTCATTTAGCAGACGCTAAACCCTCACATGAGAGGTTTAGAGCACAAGAGATTCAGAAAGAGATATCACATTTTACATTGGGTGTTTGACAAGAGTAGGCCCCACTACTTATAAAGAAATTTAGCCCTCCTCTCTTTCAAGTTGGCAAATCTCTCAATAACTTTTCCCTCACAACAGCCAGCATACAGTCAAGTTCATTCTGGACTGTTTTGGATGTTCCCTTAAACACAGATGCTCTTTCAGTGCACTGTCAAGTGAGGCAACGACGTCCACCAAGCCACGGAATATCCCTGGGTTATCCGAGTTCTTGCTCTCATCATGACCACGCAGGTCCAACTCAAATGCACCACAGAACTTCACACAGTCTATTATTCTTGAGAGAATGTGTCTGTTTTTCCTTACTTCTTCATTGTGTTTTCGAATGCCAATTCGGTACCCTGCGTCGAGCTGCTTTGCTATACTCAGTCTTCCAAAGAGGCTTAGCTTCAGGCTGTTAGTTAGATGGCTGCGGCAAGATTCGTGCTTCTTACATTTGTCGTTGAAGTGCTTTAGATCCTTCATCCCCGTTGCAGTCCAGATTGTTTCAGTCCCAGGACTTTGGAACAACAGGCAGGGAAAACAAAAAAACGCATTACTCAATGAACAACCAGCTAACCAGCTCCGGTTAGCATACAGGCTTGAGGAGAAGCTACGGGTGTACGTTCTCCCGCGGTCGATGCTCTGCTGCTGCATTTTTAAATCCGGACGTTCGGGTCCCATGTCTTTCAGTCTCTTCTTATCGACATCTGATCGTCGATTGAAAGGTGTTTCACGAAGAGATACCACAGAGTTTTCAGTTGCCATACTCACAGAATCAAAGTCTCTGCTAGCTATGTTGCTCTCCTAGATACGTGAGATTTATATGGGATGTGAGGGAATGATAAAGGTCTCTGATTCGACGAATAGTCCAGTCGCGTTGAAATAAGAAACGATGTCATTGGCTAGGGCGCAAAATTTTGCGCCCCAGGATCGAACTTTCATCCGCCAATGAGAAGCTGTCCTTGCTCAAATGTTGCAGAAAAGTATGAGAGCTCCCATTGACTTCCATTTGGCCGGCGCCCCTCCACGGAGGAGTGGCTTATCTCAGTGATAACGAATGGCAATATATTATATTTGGTCACATTTAAGTGGTTGTTGACAGGGGCTTACGGTCTCCCACACACATTTAACGCGTTAACACAGTACATTTCTTATTTTAATTGTTTGGTATATAATGTTTTTTGCCTTTTTTTTTTTTTTTTTTTTCATCTCAAAATTTTAGGAGGGGCGGCGCCCTTGCGCCCTGTATTGACGCACCGCCACTGAGTTCATCGGTTAGCCTACAATAAACTAGGTAATGATGATGATGTCCATGGGCAATGAGGGGAAACAACACACAGCAACCCATATATTATATTAGTATATAACAGCAACTGCATATGCTGCATGAGGTGTGGTGTATTAGCTGACAGTCTGAGAAGCAGTAGAGCAGTGGTCGCCAACCCCTCGCTCTCCAAAATAAAATAAAAAATTAATTCAGAAACACATTTTTGCAAATTTTCTGTGTATTCTGAAATGTTTTCTAACGGACTTCGGAAGACCAACGTCAGAAAAGATCTCCGCCTGATTCATGAAGGCCTTACAATGGGTTCTTACACAGCCGAAGCGTTCTCAGGAGGATTCTTAAATTGAACTCGCGTTCTCGTGCACCTGGATTTACATACAGAAACGCACCGCCAGCTCCTTATAAGGGCATGCAACTGCAGCGCCGTGTGCACAATCGACAGACTCTACGGGCAACGCGAAAGCAACTTCAGACTGATTAAAATCATGTCAAAGCGGAAAGTGAACACCGGCGGTGAAGAAAACTGAGACCTAACTTCACCGGTGCAGAGGTGCAGATACTGTTGCAGAATGTAGATGTGTCCATTATATTCCGTTGTGTCTATATCCACGCGATTGAGTTTAGTGCTTATTTATTTATTCACTTACATTTGCAGTGTTCGTGTGTAGTGCTGTTGTTTATTTCATGACAATATAAAATGTATAAATAGCCATAACAGACAGATCATGAAAATAATATCCTATCTTGTTCGAACTTTACAGCGTCATCAAGTTTAGGCGCTCAGTTAAGGTAACCTTCTACTCTGTGGTGATATTAGCGGAAAAATTGAGAAGTTTCTCAAGTGAAAGAATGACAGCACTGGCAATGTCAGACCACCGAAAACTACTAAAATTCAGCATAAAAACACCTTAAAAACGCTAGAAAGACGCAACGCGCGGCGGATAAAATGTTGCTCTTTGTGACACATAACAATCGCTTATTAATTAGAATGGAATATAAATTAGCTAAAATAAGCGGGGTGTCTATTGGGCCCCACCCTGTTACAAATACGAATAGGTGGGCCTTGGAGTAGAAAAGGTTGAGAACCCCTGATTTAGTGTGTTCTTGGTCACATCAATTTGAAAGCTGGACCAAAGTGTTTCATTTCATTCAATTACAATTAGGCCAAATAAAAAACTAAGTTGTAAGTACAGTCGAGTCTGGACAGTCTTTTTCTCTCAATCACCAAGGCAGAGGTCGGTGATCTTGGGCCTAAAAAGGTTGGTGACCACTGCAGTAGAGGAACATCACATTCGGGCAGCCAGCAACACGGTTGTCTCTCACTGCGGCAGGACGTAAGTCTACAGTCCAACTCTGAACATAAACATGAACACAAATGACGCGAATCGCTCGAATAAACCGTTTAAATCTACGTTAAGCGCATTAACTCAATTCGAATAACTAGTTAAACCTAAAATAAACTACCTCCCTCTGGCGAATCAAATTTCTATGCGCATTGGGGAAGTTAATGCGCACCGCACGCGTTTCCAACCAGGATTAAATATTTGCATAGAACATGGGATTGAAACCCACCTAGAGAAGCACAGGTGCAAGCCAGTTGAAATACCCTATTATGATGTCACAATTGCCCAATGTAAGTCTATGGCAGAATTTGTATTAGTTTTTCTTTAATATCTTAAAAAGTATAAAGTTTAGTTTTTTTGTAATCTAGCTTCATCTGATGCATATTCACATCTGTGCTAATATGTAATTTAGCTAACATTACTGTGGAAACATCAAAACACATTTTTGAACTGGAGCCAAGAACATTGTTTTCCACAGAACTAATTAAAAGGATGGGACGTTTGCTGGAAGCCAGAAGGGTTTTTGGAACATTGGAACTTGTCTGTACCGACTAGAAGGTTTTGCCAATGACTTTTTCCATGGGATCTGGTTCCATATTTGTGTTGGCATGTTGGTTGGTTGGTTTGTTGATGATTCAACAGCGTTGTATGTGTCTGTGTGTGTATGCACAGATACTCTGTCCCCTCTACCTTTCAGGCTATTTGTGTCACTTCCACTGAGACTCATCCTTAATTTATTCATCTTTGTTATCAATCACACATTGCATTTATTTACCTCATATGTCAGTTTTTGCAATGTAACTAACATGTTTTTAGGTAAATCCGAATATGATGATTGGCCAGTAATTAGTATTAAATTGATTCGCTATCAACACTCTTCTCCAGTTTAAAACACTTTTTTTGTAATCTAGTGTATTAGAAATGATGTGAATAGCAAATGTTATTTGTGCAAAACATGTCGTGAAATACTAAGAAGTGGGGGTTGTGAGAACATAGTGTGCTGGAACAAAGAAAGGGGCGAAATCAAATTCTTGCAGAAGTGCTCTCGGTCACGTTATACCATCTCTCACGCAGACGTTGTGATGCATTTAATATCTTGCTCAATCATTGAGACATCAGAAAATGTAAAGCAAACACATTTTTGAACTGGAGCCAGGAACATTGTTTTCCACAGAACTAATTCTGAGAGAAAAAAAAGTAGAGAATGGAAGGTGTTCCTAGTTACAGTTGAATTGAGAGGGACAGAGAGAAGAGGTTCCTTGGAATTGGCGCAGGGTTACAGTTGAATGGAGAGGGACAGAGAGAAGAGGTTCCTTGGAATTGGCGCAGGTTTCAGTGAAGCACAGGTGCGAGCCAGTTGAAATACCCACACAATGGCCCAATGTAAGTATATGGGAGAATTTGTATTAGTTTTTCTTTACTATCTTAAAAAGTATAAAGTTTAGAAAAATGAAAAATACATAGCAGAGGTGTCCTTTACAAGACAAAGACAAAGTTTGAACAAAGTTTCTACGTGGTTAGAGCTGAATTAAGCGCAGAAAAAGGTAAAAAGAATAAGAAGAAAAAGAATAAGAAGTATAAGAAGCCACGTAGGAATAACAATACAGGGCATTTCATGCACTGTAACTATAAGAAACGAAGGAATAACAATACAGGGCATTTCATGCACTGTAATAAGAAGCCTAGGAATAACAATACAGGGCATTTCATGCACTGTAATAGGAAGCCTAGGAATAACAATACAGGGCATTTCAAATACCCTATTATGATGTCACAATGGCCCAATGTAAGTCAACGGGAACATTTGTGTTATTTTTTCTTTAATATCTTAAAAAGTATAAAGTTGAGAAAAATGAAAAATACATAGCATAAGTGTCCTTTACAAGACCTACGCGAAACACAGGTGCAAGCCAGTTTAATAAGAATAAGAAAGACTAAAGACTTTATGAGACCTACGCGACAAAGTTTGAACGAATGGACTATTGCTGAATAAAATAGGCTACTTCACACTATAACATCTTGGTTTCATTAATGAGCAAATAAACATTGTATGTTACATCAGTGGCTACTGATGAGATGAAATTCGGGCATGATCTAGGGGTCAGTGTCATAGTACGTTGTATATTGACCCACTTAAAGTATACACTATATGGACAAATGTATTTGGCCACACCTGTTCATTATTGAATTCAGGTGTTTCAATCAGACCCATTGCCACAGGTGTATAAAATCAAGCACCTCGCCATGCAGTCTCCTTTTGCAAACATTTGTTATCCAAAATGGATTGTTCTGAAGAGCTCAGTGACTTTAGGCTTGGTATTGTGTAGTGATGGCGAAATTAAGCTTCATGAAGCCTTGCAGCTTTCCAGCCAGGCGTGTTGACCATTACACAGCCATTACACACAACTGGTGCAAGCCAGTTTTTGTGATAATTGATCATGCTGTACTGCATTTTATGTATTTATGTATTTATATTGTATTGTAATATTTTTGCCTGGACCCCAGGAAGAATAGTCTCCACCATGGTGTAGACTAATGGGGATCCTTAATAAACAACAACAATTACACAACCTGCACATACACCTGCAGCACCTGTCATAACTTGCAGAAGGAGGAAGAAATGAAAACCCAAAATAATAGGGGACGCTGTTCCTCAATGATGGCCATGCTCAATCATTGAGACATCAGAAAATGTGAAGCAAACACAATTTTGAACTGGAGCCAGGAACATTGTTTTCCACAGAACTAATTCTGAGAGAAAAAAAAGTAGAGAATGGAAGGTGTTCCTAGTTACAGTTGAATGGAGAGGGACAGAGAGAAGAGGTTCCTTGGAATGGGCGCAGGTGTCAGTGAAGTACAGGTGCAAGACAAGTGGTGCAATACCCTCTTATGATGTCACAATGGCCCAATGTAAGTCAATGGGACATTTTTTATTAGTTTTTCTTTGATATCTTAAAAAGAATAAAGTTTAGAAAAATGAATGTTTGAGCTGAATTAAGCCTAGAAAAAGGTAAAAAGAACTAGAAAATGCATTTCCTGAAGGAATACCAGTGAATGAAATGCAAAAGTTAAGAAAGGAAGAAGGAAAGAAGGAAAGAAGAAAGGAAAGAAGAGTAAAAGAAGGAAAGAAGAGTGGAAGAAGGAAAGAAGAAAGGAAAGGAGAGTTAAGAAGGAAAGAAGAAAGGAAAGAAGAGTAAAAGAAGAGTGGAAGAAGGAAAGAAGAGTGGAAGAAGGAAAGAAGAAAAGAAAGAAGAGTGGAAGAAGGAAAGAAGAAAGGAAAGAATAGTGGAAGAAGGAAAGAAGAGTGAAAGAAGGAAAGAAGAGTGAAGAAAGGAAAGAACAGTGGAAGAAGGAAAGAAGAAAGGAAAGAAGAGTGGAAGAAGGAAAGAAGACTGAAAGAAGGAAAGAAGAAAGGAGAGAAGAGTGGAAGAAAGAAAGAAGAAAGGAAAGAAGAGTGAACAAGAGTGGCTCTGGATAAAGACAGTAAAGAGAGAGTGAAGAGGGAAAATATTGAAAGAAGGAGAGAAAATGGAGTGAAGCAGAGAGATGGAGTGTGAGAGAAAGTAGACAAAAAAGTAGAGAATGGAAGGTGTCTCTTAATGTTCCTAGTAACAGTTGAATGGAGAGGGACAGAGAGAAGAGGTTCCTTGGAATTGGAGCAGGTGTCAGTGAAGCACAGGTGCAAGCCAGTTTAAAGACCCTATTATGATGTCATAATGGCCCAATGTAAGTCAATGGGAAAAATTGTATTAGTTTTTCTTTAATATTTTAAAAAGTATAAAGTGTCCTTTACAAGACCTACGCGGCAAAGTTAGAACGAAGTTTCTACGTTAAGTGGTTCGAGCTGAGTTAAGCACAGAAGTTGTGTGAGGGAGGATAGAGGACTGTAAAGTCAAAGAAGGCTGACAAGAAAGTTGAAAAAAGAGTTGGAATTGATGGACAGAGTAATTGAAAAAAGAAAGGAAATGAGAGTGAAGAGGGGGGCTATGGATAATGAGATAAAGAGAGAGTGAAGAGGGAAAATATTGAAAGAAGGAGAGAAAATGGAGTGAAGCAGAGAGATGGAGTGTGAGAGAAAGTAGAGTGAGAGGGATATATTTTCCCTCTTCACTCTCTATCTCTTTATCCATAGCCACTCTTCTTTCCTTTCTTCTTTCCTTCTTCCACTCTCCTGTCCTTCTTTCCCTATTCTTTCCTTCTTCTACTCTTTTTTCCTTCTTTCACTTTTCTTTCCTTTTTTCTTTCCTTCTTTCACTCTTCTTTCTTTTCTTCTTCCGTTCTTAACTTTTGCATTTCATGCACTGGTATTTCCTTCAGGAAATCCATTTTCTAGTTTTTCTTTAATATATATAATATAATAAGTATAAAGTTTCGAAAAATGCATAGCATAAGTGTCCTTTACAAGACCTACGCGACAAACTTTCGAATGAAGTTTCTACGTTAAGCGGTTCGAGCTGAATTAAGTCGGTACAAAGAATAATAATAAGAAGTATAAGAAACGAAGGAATAACAATACAGGGCATTTCATGCACTGTAATTAAGCGCAGAAGTTTGGTACAAAGAATAATAACAAGATGAAGAATAAGAAACGAAGGAATAACAATACAGGGCATTTCATGCACTGTAATAATAATAATAAGAAGAAGTATTGTCTTGTCTTGTTTGATTCCATGTAAGGAATCTCGCTCAATGACTAATCTGGCTGAACTTCAAGGAAACAGACAAACAGTCTCTTCTGGGGAATCTGTTTTGCATATGAATACAATCGGTTGAACACACCACCCATCCACCTGACTCTCAGGTATTAGGGAAGGTTTAAAAAGCTGCTGTTCTCAGCCCTTGAAATTGTTCAGTTGGTGGCTTCCTGGGTGCAATACTGCAATACTGAACTCTCTGCGTGATACAGTGACTTGGCTGAGGCATCACAGACAGAAGACTTTGTCAGGTAAGGCACTCTATATTAATTACTTAAGGAGTGTATACTTAGTATTTAATAAGTGAACACAATATACTTCTTATGCTATTACAAAATGTGGTTGGGGTTAAGACGAGGATTGGTGGAGGATTAAGGGTTAGGAATACATATTTATTAATATGTAAGTGACATGTATTATTTTTAAGTCAAGTATTATTGTATGCTTATTTACACTTTACATGATATTAAGGAAACGCAACATAAAGTTAGGGATAGAAGTTTGTAATGACCATATAGATTTCCATGAGAAGTATGAGCATTATGATATGAAGTGGGGCCGTATATTCTTAGAATATATGCCTCTAGGTAAATGTATGTTTTCTAATAGACTTCAGCAATCTTGCAGAGTCCTTTATTACACCCTCAGGCACCTGCTTTCAGACACTGATCCAGAATGGCAACTTGAGCGGCCCTATTTACGCAGACACTTCAGACTGACTTGGGGTGGAGAAAGATGCTAAAACACAGGGAAACTACACCAGGGCACTTAAACAACACAATGACTCCACATTGCTAACTAAAAATACACGAAAACATCAACATAAGTGGGGAAATGCAAAACACTCCAATTTAGACCACTAGGATCAAATTTACAGACATAAACATTCTGGCATAGAACGCTGGTAGACACCACATGACACAGGACATGAAGGAACTAACTCACACTAATAGACATTCTTCCACAGCACGCCACAATACATTTTTAGGGTGAATTCAGATAAAGCCCAGCGGACAGATATAAATGAACAGAAAAATATAGCTGATTGTATGTTTACATGAAGCATAATATATTAAAATATTTCCCAAGCAAACACATTTTTGAATTATATACCAAAATTATATACCAAATAATATACCAAAAGTATATCATTAACACATTTTTTTTGGTGGTCATCCACAGCAAAAATGGATGTCTATGACAAGCTGTGGGACGATAATAAGGATATTGCTGAGAAGACATTGCATGTGCCATTTCTAGAGCACATGCAAATGGGGGACCTCCAGGCAGACAACTATGTCAACTTCATGATCCAGGACATCAATTATCTCCAGAAGGTCACAGACATGTTGCAGAAGATGAGTGAGGAGGTGATCTGCCCTGATGACCTCAAAGAGTTCATGAAGAAGAGATTTGAAAGCTACAGGGGATATGCTGCTGCAACACTAAAAAAATTCAACCTCAAAGTAAGAATCAGGTGTCTCTCATTCACACAGTCACACAGAAGTCATAGCTGAATTCTGGGTATAGGCCACCAGTTTCCAATTTATGCTTTAAAAATAGCGAAATATAAAACCTGAACTAATAATCATTATTTCTTGTGAGGAAGGGGTATTTTGTACTGAACATTTTAGTAAAATGCTCGTAAAAGAAAAGGAAGAGATGTTTGTACATATGTTAATAAGAATAAATGAGCATCTTAGTATGTACTCAGAGATAGATGTTTTTCATCGTTATGAAGTAATTGCCAGAAGTTGCAGTGCAAATATTGGTTCCAAATACTTTACAACAAAATATTTCTGTGACTACCAAAGACCAATAAGGAAAAATAACTTGGAACATAAGAGTTGGAATTGATAATTGATGGAATTTGTGATACATTTCTTTAAATATGTAATATGTCCACTTATTACGTCCATAGGGTGTGTCAGACATTATCCCGACCGAGGTCATGGAGAAGTACCTGTCAGATTACAGAGCCATTATCGAGAAGGATAAGGACCCCATTTACTTTGCCGTGGCGCTCCTTCCCTGCGTGAGGCTCTGGCTGTGGCTGGCCAATCAGCTCAAGGAGGGCTACGGCAACGCGTACTTCACCTGGAAGAAGGATAACATGCACGGCCACCCGGAAGAACACTACAAAGCGCTGCTCGACAAGTATCTGACCACCTCAGAGCAGATTGAACGGGCCAATAACATCTTCCGCCAACAAATGCAGCATGAGCATGATTTCTTTGAAGACTCACTCAAAGAGTAGAAATGAAATGACACTAGTGAAGCCTTAAAAATACTATTGCTGTCTGTCACTTATAGCAAAATGTCTGTCTAGCGATACAATATCTGTTACAGCTATTACACTGTGCTATATTGTTAACAGGATTTGTAAGGCTGCTTCGATGTCACAACAACGGGCTAAATTGTTATTACCCTGAATATATATATATATATCCCTGAATCAACTTTGCATTGCCTTTTCTGTTTCAATAGACTATTGCTGAATAAAATAGGCTACTTCACACTATAACATCTTGGTTTCATTAATGAGTGAATAAACATTGTATGTTACATCAGTGGCTACTGATATGATGAAATTCAGGCATGATCTAGGGGTCAGTGTCATAGTACGTTGTATATTGACCCACTTAAAGTATACACTATATCAGGGGTGGGCAATTAATTTCCCCAAGGGGCCACATGAGATAGTGGGACTGTTGTGGAGGGCCGGACCAATAGGCTGAACTCAATTCTGCTCAATATAAGTTGTATCTCTTTATAAAAAAAACATTACATTGTATGGTTTTGATTAACTGCTACTGGTAAGAGTAGATGTTACATTTAGGCTATCAAAAAAATTGGTGCAGGCATAGTAAAAACGCCAACAATATTTAATCAACATTTAATCAACATTCACCAAAACGATTTTGAAAATGAGCATGTTTTTGCAGTATTAAAGGTGTTCCCAGACGATCAATACACATGGCACACACACACACACACACACGAGAACAGTTTCAGAGTAGTCTTAAAATACTTAAAATACAATCTAAGAGTGAAGCAGTACAGTTATATATAATTACACACACAGTCTAGTAGCCCTGTAGCTCCTCTGAAGTGTCTAAGACTGGAGTCAAAATATATACCTCTGCTTAGTGAAATAGGCCCTCCCAGTTTCTGCCTTGCCAAAGTGACCTGATTGCTGTGGGAGTGTCTTTCAACTGCAACCCAGCAATTAGTAGCCTTTCTTGATTTGAGTGAAACCAACTGAAGCCAATGGTGGTGGCAAGTTGGAACAGTTTCAGAGTAGTCTTAAAATACTTAAAATACAATCTAAGAGTGAAGCAGTACAGTTATATATAATTACACACACAGTCATAAGTGTCCTTTACAAGACCTACGCGAAACACAGGTGCAAGCCAGTTTAATAAGAATAAGAAAGACTAAAGACTTTATGAGACCTACGCGACAAAGTTTGAACGAATGGACTATTGCTGAATAAAATAGGCTACTTCACACTATAACATCTTGGTTTCATTAATGAGCAAATAAACATTGTATGTTACATCAGTGGCTACTGATGAGATGAAATTCGGGCATGATCTAGGGGTCAGTTTATTATAAAAGATGGGCGTGATAATTCTTGTTTTTCTTTTGGGTTCATACACACACATTTTCTTTAGTATTGTTACTACTTTTGTTTGTTGTGTTTTTGTCACTATTTATATGTGTATGTTTGTCTAGTTTGGTTTAGTTTTCTTGTTTTCTCCTTGTTGATATGTTTTTTGTTTGGGTTTTGCCCCCCTCAGTCGCGTCCTCGTATGCTTACACCTGTGCGAGTACGGTGACTCTGCTGATAATGCATCCATCCCACTCTTTATTTTTGTCATTGTTAATGTTGTTATGATTATTATTGATATTGTTATTCGGCCTTATTTTTATATAGTTTTTGTATATGGGAATGTATGGCTTTGTCTGTACATGTGTATGTGTAAAGACTGTTGATACTGTTGATAACTGTAGATAGGGTCTATATATGTATGTGTGTATATGTATGTGTATATATATATATACGTACATATGTATATTGTGTTATTATATATACAGTATGTGTAGAAAGAAATAGGAATAAAATATAAATGATAATAGTGATAAAAAAAATAATTAAAAAATAAAAAAAATAATAATAGCAGAGTCCCCCAATTGAGGGGGGGTGGTGGCGGGATTATTAATAAAAAAAGAAAAAAAAAAAAAAAAAAAAAAAAAAACATTTGTTATCCAAAATGGATTGTTCTGAAGAGCTCAGTGACTTTAGGCTTGGTATTGTGTAGTGATGGCGAAATTAAGCTTCATGAAGCCTTGCAGCTTTCCAGCCAGGCGTGTTGAAAAAAGGTTCATTACTCGAAGCTTCGAATGCACTCTAGTTACACCGGCTGGTCATTAAAAATCAATCAATCAATCAATTCAATCTTATATAGCGCTTTTCTAAATACCCAAAGTCGCTTTACAGAGTCCAGAGTCCAGTAGTCATTCATACAGTCATACCGGTGGTGGTAAGCTACCTCAGTAGCCACAGCTGCCCTGGGGCAGAGTGACAGGAAATTATGTTGTAGGAAAGATTTTCGGGACAGTGAATTTGTTCAATATGTGGTGCGCAAGGCCTGCTACAAGAACATGCACACACAAACATATGGTGAAAAAAATGAATGAGTTCATTTTAGGTATTTATGCTCAATGTACTTCCATAATTTCGTTGTATGCGAATACAATAACAACCAGAATATGCATTCCTGAAGGAAATACCAGTGCATGAAATGCAAAAGTTAAGAAAGGAAAGAAGAGTGAACAAAAGTGAAAGAAGAAAGGAAAGAAGAGTGAACAAGAGTGGCTTTGGATAAAGACAGCAAAGAGAGAGTGAAGAGGGAAACGTTTGAAAGAAAGGAGAGAAAATGGACTGAAGTAGAGAGATAAAGTGTGAGAAAGAGGAGTTGGAGAGGGATAGAAAAAAAACAAGTGGATGGAGGTTCTACAGAGAGAGGGAATGAGTGAAAATAGGAAAGAGATTGGACTGGAGAAAGGAGATGTTAGAATGATCAATGGATAAAGTGGAATATATAGACATGGCATGGAAGAAGTAAATGAAATGGCAGGGAGGATAGAGGACTGTAAAGTGAAAGAAGGCTGACAAAAACGTTGAAAAAATAGTAGGAATTGATGTACAGAGTAATTGAAAGAAGAAAGGAAAAAAGAGTGAACAGGAGTGGTTATGGATAAAGAGATAAAGAGAGAGTAAAGAGGGAAAATATTGAAAGAAGGAGATCAAAATGGAGTGAAGCAGAGAGATGGAGTGTGAGAGAAAGTAGACTGAGGGCCTCATTTACTAACATTGCGACCGCAGCTTAATCTGCGCCTTTGCCAAACCGCAAATAACGCACGGTATTTTGCATCCTATTTATCAAACAAGAACATTGTCGCGTCATCTGCGCCTAACACCGCCCATTAGTGTTATTTAGCGCTCCGCTAAAATAGGGAAGAAAGAGCCTACGTGTTCCACCATGGATGATGAGCTAAAATTAAAATTAGAGTTTTTGGTTCATGAGGTTACAGCAAACTAACCCAGGTAAATATAGAAACTCATAAATATTTATCCGTTTAGCCCTTCCGTCCACATTAAAAGTTGTGATCACTTTAAATTCAAGACTGTCTTTTATTGGTGAGCTGATTTTGGGAAATTAAACTTTTCAGCGAACATTGAGTTTCTGGGTTGCTATGGTTACCCCTCAGGGTGCCTGTGCAGCTTCATATTAACGAGTTTATGTTCACGTTCATATTCACGCATATTAACATGAGTTAATCACACACAGGCAACTGCAAACTGTTAATATGGTTCCCTAAGC
>NC_045177.1:5715963-5738463 GCF_900700415.2 Clupea harengus
ACACAAGATGCACAGGCTCAAGGTAAGGATTAATGGCTCAATTAAGAGCTCCTGCTGTTTGACCGACATGCCTCTCCGACAAATCAGCCGGCGGCGACCGTCCGCCCCGTAAATTTCGAACCTCGCCGTGATGGTTGTTGTAGAGCCTCGGAGTCGTGTCAGTCGTGTCGTAGAGTAACACGGGGCGCACCGGGAGGCATCATCAATTTTACCCGGCACCCTCTTTTCGCTTCTTCACGCTATGTCAGAGTTGGGGCTGCGGCGACTGCAAAGTGTGCGCAGCGCGGCGAGGGCAGACGAGAGGCTTGGGGCATAATTACCTGCGATGCCGCCACTGCCGTCGTCGCTGCCACCACCACCGCCGTCTAAGTAGGACAAATGATGCTGGCGCGCTGGCGCGGAACGGCCCATGTGTTCAAGCTCACAGAGAGAGAGAGGATTGTGGGCAGGCGTGTGCCCTTGCAGGGTGCTTAACGTGATTAAAGCCATGAATCACCGCTGGTGGGGTTTGGGGGGCGGGGGGGGGGGGGGGGGGAATGCTCCCTGTCCATGTTGGGTGACTAGCTTGGACTCTCTCCGACCGAAACGGGTTTTCCAACAGACAGATGACGTCGGTTTTGTATTATTTGGCATCTCCCTTCCAACGTAGTTTCAAATACATACATGTATGTGTGTTTTAAATCGCCAGTCGGATTGCTCATAAGTGTGATGTGGTGTGTGATATGTAGATAGCGGAGCCCTAACAGTGTAAGTGGCCTGAGAGCTGCTAGCCACCGTAGTTTCAAATGAGCCATAAATCTCTCTGTGGCACCTGGCGCCTGTCGCACGCCGGTGAATAGTGGGCTGTACCACTGTGCAGCAATGAAAAACTCTGATACTATACGCACAGTATATATTTTCATCTAATGTTTTGTGTGTGTGGGTGCATCTCTGTAAAATGTGTCGTGTGTGTGTGTGGGGGCCGATAGTTCACGAGGCAGCCCCATCAAGCATCGCTGAGGAACGTCTGCCTGGGTGTCGCCGCTCAGTACGAGTCTACTCCATCACCGGCTCCGTCACGCTGAGCTGCCCGGCCTCCATTTCTCACTTAGAGCGTGATTACTCGTGACAGCCACCGCTCCCCTACCATCACCGCCTCCCCTCCACCCTTCAGAGGCTTTCTACCCGCCATTATTGCCCAAAAACATTCCTTCCATCAAGGCCCAAAAGGCACGTACACAACCATCTCTAAACATCTGGGCACGTACACCCACCATCTCCTAAACATCTGGGCACGTACACCACCATCTCCTAAAACATCTGGGCAACATTTTTTGTCTTTTGATTTCCTCATTCGCAAAGACAATATTTGGAAACCGGTGCTGTGGTCGTTTATCAGATGCTGAGTGGCACGGCGATGCGCTGTTGGATGGGAGGCAGGTCCCTGTGCCGCCGGCAGAAAAAAACAACCGTCCACCCCCCGCCTTAGCCGGAAGGCATTGTCGGGGAGCTGAGGTAAGAAACCAACATCTTAGCCGCCTTTGGCCATCAAGGTGGGAATGGATTGACCGATTGCAGGGGCTTCATGGCTGAGGTAAGAACGTAGACTGTGTAGGCCATCGCTGAGATGTTGTTCTCAATTAAAGAGCTCCTGCTATTTGACCGTTGTTTCCCCACCCATTCAGGCAAAGACCTGCATTCAGACGGAAGCCTGAGGTAACGATCCCAGAGCATCGATCTCAGAGCGGGGGCCTGGTAAGATGAGTTTATTTAACAAACACTTTGGGCCAAATGATCAATGAGATGGATGGCCAGATTGCATTGCTCTGACCGCATTTAAACTAGCTGCTGATCCTGGCTCTGTACCAAAGCACTGAAATCAGAAGCATTTTAATTCTTTACTGGCTGTGGTGAAGCGAGAAACTTTTATTTATAAATGTACTATTTAAAAGTTCACAGATGAGAGCTGTGGAAAGATTCATTTTCATGTTCAGTAGGCTTTTCTTTCCCCTGAGCTCCAGTCTCAGATGGATTTCACACCTGTATGAGGAAGCAGTTGAAGTCTTCACCCCCGAATGTATGCATAGTAATCTCCTCTAAATGCCACAGTTCTTTTTATCTGTTGTCCCATGCAAACCCTAAGTAAATCTGTTGTACTGCATGTGTGATTAGTTGTGAAGTTGTTTTCAATGACTGGTAAACACACATTTTAATTAAGTATATGTAATTGAAGAATGTCAGTCAGCATGTGTAAATGCAAGATATATAATTTTCTATGTAAGTCCATTGAACTACATAGACTCATGACTGAAACAAGTTTATACATAGTCGAGTCATACGCTTATTTAACAGGATTATAATTTTGGGAAGAAATGCATGACGGCTGCTTAATCTAACAACCGTTTGCAGGTGGTCTCAAACAAAGCGTTTGATGCTGCAAAGACCTGATATATTGTGTGGACGTGTGGATGTGTTTGTTTATGCGTGTTTGACGCTGCAAAGACCTGATATATTGTGTGGACGTGTGGATGTGGTTTGTTTATGCGTGTTTGACGCTGCAAAGACCTGATATATTGTGTGGACGTGTGGATGTGTTTGTTTATGCGTGTTTGATGGTAGATGTGCCCCATGGCAACCAGGCCCATTGATTCTGCAATGAAGGTAGTGGTTGTGTGTGTGTGTGTGTGTGTGTGTGTGTGTGTGTGTGTGTGAGTGTGAGTGTGTGTGTGTGTGTGTGTGAGTGTGTGTGAGTGTGTGTGTGTGTGTGTGTGTGTGGGAGGGTGGGGGGTGGGGGGGGGGAAATCGCTTCACAGGTTTCACCGTGTCCCTGTCGGCCCCCATCTCTCTATCCGTGGTTAAAGACCCATCAAACATTCACGCTTAATGGCTGTGGTATTTCAGACAATTTAAAGCCCTGGTGGAGAGGGGACGGGGCAGCGGAGCAGAGCGGAGAGCTAATTGAAGTCTGCTGACACCATTAGCCACTGCCAGCGGTTCGGTAGTGAGTGAGAGAAAAAGAGAGAGAGAAGAGAGTGAAAGAGAAAGAGGAAAAGAGAGAGAGAGAGTGATGAAAAGAGAGAGAGGAAAAAAAGAGAAAGAGAGAGAGGAAAAGAGAGAGGGAGTGAGTGACAAAGAGAGACAGATAGAGAGGAAGAGAGTGATAAAGAAAGAGAGAGGGGTGGGGAAGAGGAGGGCATGTTAAGGGACTAGAGAGGGCCCTAGAGAGCTGGAGATCTCTCTCCTCTGGTCCCTTCCACTGTGTGTTCCACTGTGTGTTCTACTGTGTGTTCCACTGTGTGTTCTACTGTGTGTTCCACTGTGTGTTCCACTGTGTGTTCCACTGTGTGTTCCACTGTGTGTTCCACTGTGTGTTCTGAGCTGGAGATCTCTCTCCTCTGGTCCCTTCCACTGTGTGTTCTTTAGGCTGCAGTACAGACGAGCGCTACAGCAGCTGGGGTTGATCTGACAAAGCCTTTGAGGGAGGGCTGACATGGATTTGAAGAAACATTAGCGCTCTTACAAAGATTAGCAAAGTGTACGACATGGCATGTAACTTCCTGCGCATAAACAGTAAAAAACATTAATCTTCTTCTTCTTCTTCTTGAATCTTCATGGGTGCTTCCTCGAGCAAGCAGGATGAGCACACTTAATGCCACATGACCCCCAGCTTCATGAAGAACACTGACCATTCCTTTGTGAAACATACTGAATTATCTGTGCTTCTTTGTGCAGCTGCTCTGAAAGAAACAATCCAAGCCTTGGTTAGTGGAGAGCAGCTGTATACTGCAATGACATTGTGGTTGACAAAAGGGTCCATGGCCATGGTGACCCGAAACCACATGAATGATAGTAGAGCTCCAGGCCCATTTGGTGACCACGCAGTACATCGTGCCGCCCGCCCCCTCCTTTTAAGATTGGTGCCGGCGCCCTCGGCTATTATCTGCGTCGGCTGTTCTAGGAACTGTTACTGTACACTGACACTTTCATGAAGAAGGGAAAGAGAAAGATCAGAGAATCACACGCCATACGCATACACACGCAGCACAGACACACGCAGCATGCTCACTCATCCATTTAAGGACACATACAAAGACATGACACACACACACACATTTACAGATAATAGTAACTGCAAAATGTGTTTTTTCTCAAAACAGGTTTAGCTGCTGAATTTCTGACTTCATCAAATGATCCAGGAGCAATTAATGAATTAAGGAATGCCTTAAATGGTTTGGCATTCAAGTGCCATTGGAATCTGGATAAAAATGGATTTTATGAGATACTTTTGTAACTAACTAACTAACTGTAACTCTGTTAACAGATTGATTCCTTTCTCTTAGGGATGGACACACCTGTCTCCTGAACAAGCGAATGAATGTGTGTGTATGCCTGTAGGCTGGCCAGCCGTCGTATGAATGAATGAATGAACTTACAGGACTGTTTAACCTACATTTGACCACTGGCTTTGTCTTTAAGTGAAATTGTTTGAATTGAAGGAGATTTAAAAACGTTTTCTTTCTTTCAATCATTCCATTTCTTTCAAACATTCAACTTCTTTCAAAATCCCCACTCTCAGTTCTTTATTTGGTTAGTATGGGTCTGTGGTTTTTAAATGCCCAAACCTTGCAGATAACAGGATGATGTGATGTCTCTTGTGAGATTAAAGGAAACCTGCTTTTGTCTGAGATTAAGCTGTCTGCCGTCTTTCACACCCAATACCAAATGTCTATTGTCTGATGTGTTGAGTATGCTAACAGGCTTCCTGCCTCATGGAGGTGTTGGCCGGTATTATCTTTTTCTGAGATCTCGTTACAGACAGTTTTTAGGAATATGGAGAATAGCGATGACAAAAAAAGGAAGCAGCTTCTCACCAAGGTGTCGAAAGGGGACCATTCCAGAAAATCAACAGATGAAGGAACAGCAGAATCGTTTGAACTTCAAACAAACGCCATGCAGCATCTGGCCAGGACGTCAAAATGAGGACAAACTCAGACCACAGCCATCAACCCAGATCAACACCTCTGGAATCCACAGGACCACCGCAACACCTGAACCGATGACCACCACCAAGAAGAGATGACGGGGACACCTCAAAGAAATGGCAATCTCCTGATATGCTAAGAGATGCATAGGTGGAATGACCCCATAAGGAGCAAGACCACAGGAGGGGAACAACTGAGACAAGCCAAGCGTCACAGACACACACACACACACTAACACGCACAAACACACACACACGTCCTACCCCCTCCCAAAGGAAAGTCAACCCTTGCTTTTAAACAAAGGCAAGACACAATACACAGAGTGTCAAGACACACACACCTTCAACCATCATAGACGATCAACTCCAAGGGACCACGGAAAAATCGGGGAACGATTACCATCACCATCAAAGACACACACATTCTGGAGTCACACACACGAACACACACACACAGAGACACACACTTAACCGTATTACGTCAACCCACATTACAATAAAGTAATGCTCCATGTCATGTACCCCTCAGTAACCAGAAAGGAAATGTTTAAAATGTTGTGACACTATAATGTATCTCCCATAATCCGTTATCTTCTGTACTATTGTTTAATCCTAACCTTTCATTTTAGCTTAGTTTACCTTAGAGTTAACATGTGTAATTAAGTTTGTTCTGTGTTCTCACCGCTTGTAAACTGCATTTTCCGAATGGGTACCATGTACATATATGTATTACTTCTGTTATATTTCTCTGCTCTCACGGCTAAAATAGGATGGTTATTTTGATTTAACATCGGGAAGGAATTTGTCCCTAAATCAGAGGTCCACACAATTGGCGAAAAAGCGTGGGGCACTCTGTAACATGGGTTTCGCCTTCCCTCGTGAGAGAATGCCACATTTATGAGACAAAGACTGAACAAAGCCACTCACTCAAGAAAAAGAAAATAGTTAAATGATCTGATGTTTAAGACATACAGTCTTAAAAAGGGGGAATGAAGGGACCAGCATAGGTCATAAGAATATGCCATAGTCAATAAGTCAATGATATTATACCTAGTCATAATTGTTACTTTTATTTGGATGAGTCATGAGCCATGAGTGGACCTTGCTTGGTGAATATTCTTTGTCTCTGACCTGGGTAAGTGAGGTGCGACATTGGTCTCACCTCCCCCCCAGGTCGAGACAAAGAACCCTGCATGCGTGGCCCATTTCAATAGACAGTGACACCCCTTAATGTCAGTGTATTTAACAGACTGTTCCCCAAGGAACAAGTCAGATATGCTGAGGTGAAGTTCTGTGAGGGAGGATGGATCTGAAAGTCTCTGTCTCACAAAATGGTCGGCCGCCATTCTTCAAGAATAAACCTGAATCCTGACTGATCAAACCTAAGACTGAATCTTCAATATATGGTATAAAACTAATTACCATCAATAGGTAACAGATTGCAGATAACAGATAATAGGACTTTCCGATAAATATACACTGCTCCTCTGAATTTAATTTCGTCTTGATTGAGCACACAAAGACACAAATGGACACACACATACACACTGAGAGCACCAAGTAATAAATAAGACAGTCTTTTACACTTTATCAGTTTTACAGTCGCTTTGGGACATTAAATGCAATGACAAAAAGAATAAATGTTACTATTAGTAATCAACATTTTTTTTAAGGCCTCGATGCCATTTTCTGATGGTGTTTGTGTGGCAGAAGTTTACACGGACTCAAACGGCTACACACAGTTAGTTGCCATTCTGATCCTTATAAAGCCTCTCGCACTCTGAGGGATGAGATCACTGCGGATGATTCACTGAAGGGTGAGATTTTGTATGCTGTAAATGGTGAAAATGTGACTGAACACCTTGTTTTCTGAGATAGTGTCACATACTGTTACGGTATATTTCCCTCATGCTGGCCTGGCACACCCACTCTGGCTCACTGACCCGTGACATTTAAGACACCCTTCCTGCACTTGGACATATTTTATCAAGCCTTATCATCAGACAAGTACTCGATCGAATGAGTGTTAAAAATGTACGGTGTCACTGAAACTGATGAAATATATACTTGACAAACAATGATAAATCGTTGAACCATTTTGCATGTCATGACTTACGCAATGAACTCAATGACTATTCAACAGAGAAGCTGCATAATGCATTTTGATCAACATGACACATACGATTGATTGGTTGACAAATGATAACGCAGGTAACTGCGGGCCAATAGCACAAGCTCATTTGTATGAACGTACCAAAGCATTTGCAATTTGTTCAAAAGAATGAGAAATTGTGGCTATCATGTGTACAAGTGACTAGATGATGTGGAGGTTGAACAAGTCGTTTTGTAAAATTTCAGGTCTGATCTCAGAAATGTACTAAATCGACTGAGAAACTGTAATTAGGTCATTATTCAGTGTAAACAACAATCATTATTCAGTGTAAACAACATTCAGTTTGAGTCAATACAATGTCATGACACTTTAGTGCACGCTGACACGCCAGAGAGATCAACAGCACACAGTCACAGTAACAACACCATTCATTCAGCTAAAGGGGAAAAAAACAAAAAGCCTTACATCCTTCAAAAAAACTGCATACTCCAAACTCTCTCTCTCTCTCCACTTCCTGCTCCTTGAATACATGAGTGAAAACCATCCTGCACATGCTGTCTCTCTCTCTCTCTCTCTCTCTCTCTCTCTCTCTCTCTGTCTCTCTCTCTTTGTCTGTCTCGCTCTACTGAGGCAGACTGAGGCACTGACCTGTGTTTGAGGCGGTAGTGGCAGCGGTGGCACCAGAACCTGCCTGCTCTTAATGAGTGCCCGTGGCCGGCCCCGTGTGCGGACCTCGGTGGAGCCTGTGTTAGCTAATGATGGGCTAATGGACTGGGCAAGCCACAGCAGACTAATGGGGTCCCTCCTAGGGCCGCCCAGCACGTCTGCGTGCATGTAAATGTTGATTTGTTTTGAGTGTGTGTGTGTGAGTGAGTGACACAGTAAGAGAGAGAGAGAGAGAGAGAGAGACACCAATATTACCCATTAGAATGATCAGAAAAGAACACACAAACACACTGGTTAAGTGCAGTTGTGTGTCTGTGTGTGTGTGTGTGTGTGTGTACAAGCATTCCATTAGGGAAATTACCTGAATAAATGATGAAACATTGTGAGTGTGTATCTGTGAGTTTATGTGTATCCATGTGGGTATATATGCATTTGTGTATGTGTGTCTGTGTATGTCATTGTGTTCATATCAGTTAGTGTGTTTGTGCTTGTGTGTGTGTGTGTGTGTGTGTTCCTCTCCTCTCCACTACTCTCCTCTGCTCTCTTCTCCTCTCCTGACCCTTAACACTGTTTCTCCTCTCCTCTCCTGTCCTCTCCCCAAATCTGACCCTTAACACTTGTGCTCTTCTCCTCTCCCCTCTTTTCCTCTGCTCTGCTCTGCTCTCCTCTCCTGACCCTTACCACTGGTGCTTCTCTCCTCTCCTCTCCTCTCCTCAACCCTGACCCTTAACACTGGTGCTCCTCTGCTCTCCTCTCCTCTCCTCTCCTCTCCCCAACCCTGACCCTTAACATTGGTGCTCCTCTCCTCGCCCTAAATACTGGTGCTCCCCTCCCCTCCTCTCCTCGCCCTAAATTTGACCCTTAGCACTGGTGCTCCTCTCCTCTCCTCTCCTCTCCTCCCCTTCCCTCCCCTCCTCTCCTCTCCTCTCCCCAACCCTGACACTTAACACTGGTGCTCTTCTCCTCTCCTCTCCACTCCTCTCCTCTCCTCTCCTCTCCTCTCCTCCCCTTCCCTCCCCTCCTCTCCTCTCCTCTCCCCAACCCTGACACTTAACACTGGTGCTCTTCTCCTCTCCTCTCCACTCCTCTCCTCTCTGTAATATGTAGTCACTTTAAATGAAAGAAAGATGGATACTTTATTTATCCAGAGGTAAATTGAGGAAATCCAGTAGCTTTTACAACTCACAAATAGAAGTGAAACTTACAAAACATAAATACACACAAATAGTAATGAGACACGCATGAATGTGTGACAAGACTAAGATATTGTTGAGTCATGATGAGCAATAGAAACTAACCAGTGTAAGGCGTGATTTCCTAAGCCAATGGCCGAATAGGTGTCCTGAAGGTGTCTCTCTTCACTTTGCTGAAAACATATCCTTTATTAAATCAACTTTCTTTCATTGTCTGACTCCACTCAATCAGGAACTCAGCTCCTGTCTTTTAATGTAGATTGCTACCTGTTTTTGTAGGCTGATCTCCAACTCATTTATTTGAACGCCTATTGTCTGTTTTATGAATGCCCCTTACTTTTGATTAACCGGTTTCTTCGAGGGATAGTGTCGCACAGGATTTAGCCACAGCCGATCTTTTATCTCGACATATTCCACGGAAACAACCTGTTTCTAGTTCCAGATCCTAATTCAAAGGCTACAATGCTGTTACGGGACCTTGCAGCTTGTTCGATCGACTTGGTTCAGGGACAGGCGCCAGGCTGCCGTACGATTCCGTGTAACCAGTCGATCCAGTGCAAAGGCTGGTCGCAATCCACCGCTGTATAATACCATTAACAGTTCTGCTGTAGCATGTATAGCTCAGTTGAATTAACCAGTAACCTCAAGTCTTACTCTTTACGCCGCTTTGGGTATGGAACTACTCCTAGCCAGTCATTGCGGAAACAGAGTTACCTACGAATACATCTCTAGTTAAGAATTTCTACCAGAGGCCACAGTGGGTCAGAGTTTAACAATTTATTTAGTCAGGTACAAGTTACTAATACAGTTACATATTGAACAAGTATAAGATGAATAATCTAAAGTTATAAGACTAAAAGAAACATACAAAACATACAAACACTCAGAGAATATGAACATACCTGGCTGCTTGGACTTGCCTCTCTGTAATTGATTATAATCAACTGTATCTTTAATGCAGTGGTTCTCCAACTTTTTCTGTCATTCCCCAATTTGAGCAAGGGGGCCTTTTCAAGCCCCACCTGTCCCTCACCACTCCAATATAATGGTAGGCCAAGCTTAAAATTGTCAATAACAAATCAATCACAAATCAAAGTTCAAAAATAAAGAAAATCAATAACAAATAACATCAGTTCAGAAATAGAGAAAATAAAAGTACAATGGTGTCAATCCATATCTAGACATATCTGAAAACAAAACCCCCAAAATCTATAACATTGGGCTACAGACAGCGTATGTTGTACCGTGAAGAAATGCGACAGATCCCGGGTACAGCATACGGCGCGTGTTGCGACTGTCACAAACCAATTGGGCACTGTTGTGCAGCCTGCCACCCTTACAAAGCTTATGACTAAAATCTCCACATGTACCAAACCAAATAAAATGCTAAATGCCAGCATAACTAAACATATCTAAAGACATGCAATACCCCCTAATTAATAAAACTGGCCTACAGACAGCGTATGTCGTACGGTGAAGGAGTGCGACAGATCCCGGGTACAGCATACATCGTGTCTTGTGACTGTCACCAGCCAATTGGGCACTGTTGTGCACCCTGCCACCCTATGGCCATATTGCCTACTGTTAAATTTACTACCTAAAAGTATCGCTTTATCTGTTTCCAAAATTGATACAAAAATACAAACAAAAATGTTCTCTCTCCATTATAGCATGTTCCAATTGCTGATGGATGTGGAAACATTGCTCCTCACCCCCACTACTCCTCATCTACGCATATGGACAGCCAAACTCTACCCTCTCACTCTGTTCTTTTCTTTCTCTCCTAATCTAGACTATCTTCGCTGTGGGACGCTGCTGTAGTCTCTTCACCCGATCTACCTGTAGAAACCCTCGATAATTGCACCTACCGCCACCGCACTGCCGTACACTTACTCTACCCCATACCCTATGCTAGCATTTATATACAATATATATTATTACCACCACCGACATGTTTCTCTGTTCCTACTCCCCCCCCCCCCTCCACACGAAAACAAGGAAACAAAACTAAACGATCAATTAGACTGATCAGCATGATTGGACTAAATTATCAATTAAAAGTAATAGACTGATCAGCATGGTATGGATTGATTGGACTAAATGATCAATTAGACTGATCAGCATGAAGTTGATTGGAGTAAATGAATCATGTGTGAGTGTGTGTTTGTGTGTGTGTGTGTGTGTGTGTGTGTGTGTGTGTGTGTGTGTGTGTGTGTGAAAGAGGGTGTGTGTGTGTGTGTGTGATAGAGGGTGAGTGTGTATGTGTGTGTGTGTGTGTGTGAAAGAGGATGAGTGTGTGTGTGTGTGTGTGTGTGTGTGTGTGTGTGTGTGAAAGAGGATGTGTGTGTGTGTGTGTGTGTGTGTGTGTAAGAGAATGAGTGTGTGTGTGTGTGTGTGTGTGTGTGTGTGTGTGTGTGTGTGTATGTGTATGTGTGTGTGTGTGTGTGTGAAAGAGGATAAGTGTGTGTCTCTCTTGAGAGGGATGCTGCAGATGTGTGTGTGTGTGTGTGTAGAAGTCAGGAAGATGTGTGCGTGTGTCTCCTAGCACAAGGTCACTGAGCAGTCTCTATGCTCAATGGTAAAGCCTGCATAAAGGGTCTCATTAGTGAATGTGGTTTTGAAGGTGTGCAGGTGTGTGCGTGTGTCAGAACAGACGCTGTAGAAGGACAGAGTGCCAGCCTCACGGTCCAGAAACACTCCCACTCTGGAAGAGGACTGGGGGATAGGGAGGTTACCACTCTCATTAACATTATTGTACCAGATGGAGTAGTAGCCATCGAGCTGCTCCAAACACCAGGTCTTTGCATTCCCGCCAAGTACGCAATTATTTCCCTGTCCATTCCTATTCATGCTTTCATAGACCACACCCATATAACTCTTCCCTTTCCACTCACACTCCCAGTAGCAGCGTCCAACCAGAGGCTCTTTGCTCAGCACCTGCCACCAGTAATCAAATCTCTTTTGGGAGATAGGATTAGGATATGGCTGTGGCTCCTGGACCCATGTCACCTTCCTCCCAGACACACTGACATTAAGGTGCGCCGTGTCTGGGTCCAGTGTGAGCTTACAGGCCACTGCAAACACAAAACACAGCAGACAACACACATCACAATGGGACAACATAAACACATACCTTACACATACCTTACACATACACATACAGACACACACACACACACACACACGCACACACAACATTACTAAGCCCTATGCACACACACATACAGACATTTAACACACATCACAATGGTACGGCATAAACTAACCTTACACTGACACACAAACACACACACACACACACATTACAATGGTACGGCATAAACATATACCTTACACTGTAACCCAAACACACGCTCACACGTTACAATGGTATGGCATAAACATATACCTTATACTGTCACACAAACACAGCATGTATTCATCGTAATAAAGAGTGTTATGACTGATACTTACGTTGTTGTAGTGGGAGGCTTGTTACATGTGGCTCCTTCAGGGCTGATTCATGATACCAGCGGACTGCAGCTCCCGGGCGCTCTGGGTCTGGAATGAAACTGATCACTTTCTTGAAGGGTGCACTTTCAAAGACTTTGCGTGAAGAGCGCAGGTTCTCATTAACATCTTGTCTCTTGTACCAGGGAACTTCCTGTGTTGGATCCTGTTCAGGAGTTCTGCTGGTGGAACCACTCTTGAAGTTCTCAACTGCCTGTGAAATATTTTTCAAGTACGGCTCCTCGTACCTCAGAGAGGTGAAGCTGAACACAAAGGCATCTTTGACCTTTGGGTCCATGAGGAAAGTGTCAAGCTCATGGCCTTCAGCTTTAATCATGTAATCTGGTATTGCTTTGATGTTCATTGTGACAATGTTGATTTCAGTCTCCTTTCCATCCAGCCACTGCTCCATTTCTTTCCCACTGAAGCCAGATGCATCCCGGGACTTCAGGAGGTCTCTCAGGGCCGTTTCCTCCATGTTGCCTCCTCTGATGGCCGGGATCAGGACTGACATTTTCCGTAGGAACTGAGCGGTGAAAAACCTCAGACTGTTTTGGAACGTCTTCAGTTTGCGAACGATATCTTTAGCCCTGATCTCTTTGCTACTCTTCAGCAGGTCGTTGGTTCTCACCTCAGCCTGGTGGAATTCATCCATCACCTTCTCTAGCTGAGAAACCAGTGTGTCTGTGATCATTCTCTTCAGCTTGGACTCAGTATTACTAAGCTTGCTCAGTGGATACAACCAGACCTTCACAGGCACAGCCTTCTCTCCTTTCTCCCCCAACAGACTGGGTAGCTCTTTGTACACCTTCACTGCCTCCTCGAATGTAGAAGGGAGGTCTTTCAGGTAAAAGTCACCATTGAATTTGCAGCTGCAGTTCTTCACCTTCTTCTTGTCTTGATCATCCATGTTTAGGCTTCCATCCCCACTGATCTCAATTGTTGGGATCTTCTTGATCATCACAGTCAGGTTCCCCTGAATTTCTTGCTTTTTTGAATCATCGCTGGCCATTTCTTGGAATTCCATGAATGCATCAGCCCCATAGAGCACCTGAGTCACAACATGTGTGGCATCTGTCATGGCAAACAACTCCGGCTTTGGAGTCTCTAGTTCTGATATCATGAGCTCTTTAACCTCGGTGTTCACATGGTAACCCAGGGTGACACTGCACTGACGACTGGAGGAGGTCTTCTGGTTGAGGTACTTTGCAGAACCTCCCACCTCCACCAGCCCACAGAGGAAGCTGGCCTTCACTGAGGCGCTCACGTCCAACAGACTGGTCTTCTCACTGAGGGACTCAGACATTGACACCTGGAACCTTGTGTTGGGCTGTGGACTGACACGTGTTTTGCTCTGTATGTCCTCAGTCTTCCAGAGGCTGAATCCTGAAATGAGAGGTAAGACAGCAGTCGCAGCATTACCGACACTGGCTTGTCCATGCCCCCATGGCACTAATACAGTACTGACAATGGCATGGCCATGGCACTAATACAGTAATACAGTACCAACACTGGCATGGCCATGGCACTTATACAGTAATACTGTGTGTGTGTGTGTATGTGTGCCTGAGTGTGTGTGTGTGTGTGTGTGTGTGTTAGTGAGTGTAGACCTGCTGTACCTGCTACGAGTTTGTCATTCCTGACATTGTAGAGCGTGCCCAGATCCAGGGGTCTGCTGAGGGCGCTGACCACCAGCTGGGAGAACTCTGGATCCGGAACAATAACATAAAAGGAAAGCATTCAGACACACACAAACACACACACACACACACACACACGCACACACACACACACACACACACACACACACAAACACACACACACACAGACACACACACACACACACCACCACCATGGAGAACTCTGGACCCGGAACAATAACAGAAAGGAAACCTTGTTTTGTTTGGGAGTGCAGCCTCCTGTAATATGTTTGGAATGCAGGGTCAATTTTGTAAACTGATTGTGAAATCTGTTTTTTTCTTCTTTGCTTAGAACTCTCTGGATTTGCTTCCTTCTTGGGTCTATTGTCTAAACAAAAGGGACCTCATTCCTGAACGCAGTTAATAAAAAGTTAAGAAGAACTTTCCTCTTAACTCCACTTACAAAGTTCCTTAAATGTGTGTGTTGCTGATTTGATGTAATTTAACAAATATTTCATGAGTAATATAGTTGTTTGTCAAATTTTATTTGGCATTAGTAAATACAAATACATTTTTACAGAGTGATAAAACGTGTTATAGAGGCTATTTTGCATGGATATGAATACAGGTGTGCCTTGTGGCACCCTTTTAATGAGTCACCATGACTCACCTTGGGTCATACTGGAGAGTAGCAGGCAGAAGTGCAGAGAGAAGAAGATGCGTTGCAGGCAGCGGATCCGGGAGACACTGAAGTCCAAAGCTGGTCCTGTAGCAGTTGTCTCAGACGAGCCACCTAGTGGATATAGTAGTGGTTCTTAACCTTATTGGAGGTACTGAACCCTGCGAGCTTCATCAGTGCATTCACCGAACCCTTCGTAATTGGAAAAATAAAATATGATTTCTTCAAAACATAGGTATATATAAAAACGACCCGACATTGCTAGTGTGAACCGGGCTATACTGTGTGTGTCTTGACCCCTGCCGAACCCCTGAGAGTGACTCAACGAACCCCTGGGGTTTGATCGAACCCAGGTTAAGAACCACTGACCTAGTGGATATAGTAGTGGTGTCACCATCAATGGTCTTTGACACGGAGTAACAGATGGAACTTGGAACTTGGCTACAGAAGGACGTAATCTTTCCTCTTTTCCGTTACTTCACATTAGTGGACGCTTGCTTATGAACAGTGGTGTAGTGGTCCCTGGAGAAGTGGGTATACTCTTAATTTTGCCATTTTTTTAAGCAGCCCATACAGCACAGGATAAACGCCCTGTTTTGAGAAGTGCAATGCTGACTGAAAAAGAAGTGGGTATACTCCGTATACCTGCAGATACTCTGGACTACACCACTGCTTATGAAGCTGCTGTGTCATGCTGGGCAGAGGAGACATGGCAGACCCACTCTGGGCCTCTGTACAGCAAACATTAAAGTGCTGACTAATGCTAAGTGTAGAGACTCTAATTGAAACCTTAAAGTGCTGACTAATGCTAAGTGTAAAGATTCTAATTGAAACATTCAAGTGCTGACTAATGCTTAATGTACAGATTCTAATTGAAATCTTAAAGTCCTTGCTAATGCTAAATGTAGAGATTCTTATTGAAACCTTAAAGTGATGACTAATGCTTAATGTAGAGCTTCTAATTGAAACCTTAAAGTCCTTGCTAATGCTAAATGTAGAGATTCTAATTGAAACCTTAAAGTGCGTAAAGAGCATGTAACAGCATGTGAACAGCATGTGAACAGGCCCACTCATAACTGGAATCACACCATTGATCTTAGTTGGTTTAGAAATCGACCGTCTAATAGTTCTTAATGCAAAAGCATCACCTAATTCTTTTCAATATTTAATTAGATCTCGGTGCACTCTCCAAGTTAATCTGCAGGCATAGTTTATCTGACAAGACCACAATAGAGTTCATGTAAAAACTACCAGCCGCACTTGCCTCAGCTCTTAAGCATATCCCAACCTCATGTAGACCTACTTACAGATGGTGTCACAAGTGTGCTTCACTCAACCCTTGACACTGTTCCACCACTGAAAACAGAAAAGACCCTGACCGACTCGTGCACTTAAACAAACTACTCAAAATCTAGAAATACAATGGTATAGTACCTGATGTGTCCGTGCTGTGCATGACCATAAACCATGAAATTACATTTGAGTCCGATGCAAAGTCTTCAACCTCCCTAAGCCTACCCTAAAAGCAGTACAAACCTGCATACCATTGCCTTAAAATACTCACCAGGTACTCTTTCCTTAGGTCTGTTTGTGTGCGTTTGCGTGTAGCTGTCGTTCTCTTGCTGAAGACAGACGATTCACTGTACTGAGGAGTTCAGATACTTATATACACACACCAGAGGGCGGTTCAGATATTTAAACACATACACCAGAGGGCGTTTTGGAATAAAAAGGATTCCAAGGAATCCCTTTGTGTGTGTGTGTACATGTGTGTGGGGGGTGTGTGTGTGTATACTGTATGTGTGTGTGTGTGTGTGTGTGTGTGTGTGTGTGTGTGTGTGTGTGTGTGTGTGTACATGTGTGTGTGTGTGTGTGTGGGGTGTGTGTACATGTGTGTGTGTGTGTGTGTGGGGGGGGGGGGTGGGGGTGTGTGTATATATGTGTTTGTGTGTGTGTGCGTAACACAGTTTCCACCATGACATTTGACACTGTGACTATGTGTTCAACTATGTTGAGCACATCTTGAACAGATCCCCCGACTTTAAAGGTGTCACAAGGTGTACCTGTGTAACTGCTTTGCCCACTAAAGGAAAATGGGTGGTAGGCATGCAGTTGATCGTTACCATTCCGACAAAAAAGACCTGTGCATCAGCCATTATGTTTCATCAAATCGATTAATATCATTGCGAATGGCTGTAAGATAAAAATGGCCATTCTGTTTGCAAGATGAGACTTTGATTTCCTAGGCGCAGTAGTGGCACATATGAAACCAAGGAAGTGGGAGAGGGGGGAAAGGTGGTGGGGTATATAGAGTTAGGGGTAGGGTTACGGTGGGGTGTATAGGGTTAGGGTTACGGTGGGGTATATAGGGTTAGGGTTAAATGTCATATAGTCAATTTCAAGTTCTGAGTGAATCCCAGATACCTTGTTATCCAGCCTTCTTATAGCCTAGTCTAGTTCAGTGGAGTGGTGTGATGTGGCCTTCTTATAGCCTAGTCTAGTTCTGTGTAGTGGTGTGATGTGGCCTTCTTATAGCCTAGTCTAGTTCTGTGTAGTGGTGTGATGTAGCCTTCTTAGAGCTGAATTAAGCGCAGAAGTTTGATACAAAGAATAATAACTAGAATATGCATTTCCTGGAGGAAATACCAGTGCAAAAGTTAAGAAAGGAAGAAGAAAGGAAAGAAGAGTGAACAAGAGTGAAAGAAGAAACAAAAGAAGAGTGAACAAGAGTGACTATGGATAAAGAAAGTAAAGAGTGAAGAGGGAAAATACTGAAAGAAGGACCAAAAATGGAGTGAAGCAGAGCGATGGAGTGTGAGGGAGGATAGAGGACTGTAAAGTCAAAGAAGGCTGACAAAAAAGTAGAAAAAAGTGTAGGAATTGATGGACAGAGCAATTGAAAGAAGAAATGAAAGAAGAGTGAACGGGAGTGAGAGAATTAATCTGCCTATGAGATAATTAATCAGACTCTCACAGACTGCCTGCACCGTGTGAGACTGATCCTTCTGCAGAAAATCTTTTTTGTAATCTAGCTTTCTCTGCTGCATATTCACACCTGTGCTAATATGTAATTTAGCTAACATTACTGTGGAAACATCAAAACACATTTTTGAACTGGAGCCAGGAACTAATTAAAAGGATGGGACGTTTGCTGGAAGCCAGAAGGGTTTTTGGAACATTGGAACTTGTATGACCCGACTAGAAGGTTTTGCCAATTACTTTTTCCATGGAATCTGGTTCCACAGTTGTGTTGGCATGTTGGTTGGTTGGTTTGTTGATCATTCAACAGCGTTGTATGTGTCTCTGTGTGTCTGTGTGTCTGTGTGTGTATGCACAGATACTCTGTCCCCTCTACCTTTCAGGCTATTTGTGTCACTTCCACTGTGACTCATCCTTAATTTATTCATCTTTGTTATCAATCGCTCATTGCATTTATCCAGAGCTGCCAACTCTCACGGTTTCGCCGTAAGACACACGCTTTTGCATGTTTTCACATGCACTCACGCCACACATCCAATTTCTCACGGCAAAAAAAAAAAATCTGATTTTGGGCCGAGACGCGTTCTGTAACCCTATTCGCGGCATAGACATCTTAAGATGATCTAATGATGTGTATGCCACGAATAGGGTTACAGATGCGCTCCTTAGCGCCAGCTACCCTCGGGGAGTTTGAAAAGTAACGCGTCTTGGCCCAAAATCAGATTTTTTTTTTTGCCGTGAGAAATTGGATGTGTGGCGTGAGTGCGTGTGAAAACATGCAAAAGCGTGTGTCACACGGCGAAACCGTGAGAGTTGGCAGCTCTGATTTATCTACCTCATATGTCAGTTTTTGCAATGTAACTAACATGTTTTTAGGTAAATCCGAATATGATGATTGGCCAGTAATTAGTATTAAATTGATTCACTATCAACACTCTTCTCCAGTTTAAAACACTTTTTTTGTAATCTAGTGTATTAGAAATTATGTGAATAGCAAATGTTATTTGTGCAAAACATGTCGTGAAATACTAAGAAGGGGGGGTGGTGAGAACATAGTGTGCTGGAACAAAGAAAGGGGCGAAATCAAATTCTTGCAGAAGTGCTCTCGGTCATACCATCTCTCACGTAGACGTTGTGATTTAGTGGCTATGGATAATGAGATAAAGAGAGAGTGAAGAGGGAAAATATTGAAAGAAGAGAAAATGGAGTGAAGCAGAGAGATGGAGTCTGAGGGAGGATAGAGGGCTGTAAAGTCAAAGAAGGCTGACAAAAAAGTTGAAAAAAGTGTAGGAATTGATGGACAGAATAATTGAAAGAAGAAAGGATAGAAGAGTGGACAGGAGTGGCTATGGAAAATTAGATAAAGAGAGAGTGAAAATATGGAAAAAATAGAGTGAAGAAGAGAGATGGAGTGTGAGAGAAAGTAAACTGAGAGGGATAGAGAGAAAGATGGAGAGAAAAAAAGTAGAGAATGGAAGGTGACTCTTAATGTTCCTAGTTACAATTGAATTGAGAGGGACAGAGAGAAGAGGTTCCTTGGAATTGACGCAGGTGTCAGTGAAGCACAGGTGCAATACATCGCTTATACCCCCCTAAGGGCTGGCTCGAAGCACATTATTCCTACATGCATTTAATATCTTGTGAGTTTGAGCATTACCAAGAAAACTTTGAGGAAGCATTACACAACCTGCACATACACCTGCAGCACCTGTCATAACTTGCAGAAGGAGGAAGAAATGAAAACCCCAAATAATAGTGCTAAGTTCCCAAGGGCCATGCTCAATCATTGAGACATCAGAAAATGTGAAGCAAACACATTTTTGAACTGGAGCCAGGAACATTGTTTTCCACAGAACTAATTCTGAGAGAAAAAAAAAAGTAGAGAATGGAAGGTGTTCCTAGTTACAGTTGAATTGAGAGGGACAGAGAGAAGAGGTTCCTTGGAATTGGCGCAGGTTTCAGTGAAGCACAGGTGCGAGCCAGTTGAAATACCCTATTATGATGTCACAATGGCCCAATGTAAGTCTATGGGAGAATTTGTATTAGTTTTTCTTTAATATCTTAAAAAGTATAAAGTTTAGAAAATGCACTGTCATTTCATGCACTGTAATAAGAAGCCTAGGAATAACAATACAGGGCATTTCATGCACTGTAACTATCATTTCTTCATCATCAAATACATAGCAGAGGTGTCCTTTACAAGACCTACGCGACAAAGTTTGAACAAAGTTTCTACATTAAGTGGTTAGAGCTGAATTAAGCGCAGAAAAAGGTAAAAAGAATAAGAAGTATAAGAAGCCAAGTAGGAATAACAATACAGGGCATTTCATGCACTGTAACTATAAGAAACGAAGGAATAACAATACAGGGCATTTCATGCACTGTAATAAGAAGCCTAGGAATAACAATACAGGGCATTTCATGCACTGTAATAAGAAGCCTAGGAATAACAATACAGGGCATTTCAATTACCCTATTATGATGTCACAATGGCCCAATGTAAGTCAACGGGAACATTTGTATTATTTTTTCTTTAATATCTTAAAAAGTATAAAGTTCAGAAAAATGAAAAATACATAGCATAAGTGTCCTTTACAAGACCTACGCGAAACACAGGTGCAAGCCAGTTTAATAAGAATAAGAAAGACTAAAGACTTAATAAACACAACAGGAGAATAAAGACTTAATAAACAAAATAGGACAATAAAGACTAAAGACTTAATAAACACAATATGAGAGTAGAGACTTACAGTTTTTCTCGATTGCTTTGGCACATTTTCCCATTCACTGTTTACTTTTTCAAAACAGCTCACACACAGACGAAATGACCAAAACACTATATGATGTTTGCAGAATGACACTACCTTCTCAAAACTTATCACACACCCATCAAAACCAAACATTTCCATCAAAACCTACAATTTGTGCTCAATTGAAAATTTATGTTTTCTCATTTATTTAAGAATGGATAATACAACTGAAACTACAGCTATCAATATCAACCTCTGCAACCATCACTTCAACTTTTGTGCAGCACCCTCACAGTATTGACTGTTTTACCACTGACAACGTACTACAATTAGGGTTTTGTACTGAGCACTCTAACTTAGGCAATATACTGTCAGAAAGTATTTGAAATCTGAAAATTTGTATGCAGTAAAATATTGTAGTTCTGTTTTTGTATTGCTAAATACTGTAAAAGATATTCTAAACAAGGACAGTCACCAGCAACCCAAATGGTAACCTTTTCACGGACTTGTCTAGTTATTTTCCTAGAGAAGTCGTGGAGTGTGGGTTGGCGATCATCTAACCTGGGACTGCTTTCTGTAGGGTGCTTTGCATTAAGGTGATAACACAGGTTCAAGTCTGGCCTGATGTAATTTCCCAATCCTCTACCCGCCTCTTCTCCACCTCGCTTCCTGTCATAACTTCATGTCCTATCCAAATAAAGGCATTAAAAAAAAATCAATAATGATAATTATAATTTAATTTTTTTTAAAGTTGCGTTAGTTGCGTTAAAATATTTAATCGCATTAATCGCGGCCGCATTAATCGCATAGATTAACGCGTTAACGTTGACAGCCCTAGTTAAAACTCAAAGAAATTTGTGTGAAAGCAATGATAAATAGTTAACCCATTCGCCAGAGAAGACTCTTGCTGTGCAAAGAAGATGTGAGCATTAGATTAAGTTGACCCATGATTCGCTAAATGTGTGTAAGCAATCGAAAAAACTGTAATAAACACAATAGGAGAGTAAAGTTAATCAGTTGACCAGCTGTTTGTTTCCTGGACGGGGCAAGCCACAGCAGACTAATGGGGTTCCTCCGAGGGCCGCCCAGCACGTCTGCGTGCATGTAAATGTAGGTTTGTTTTGAGCGTGTGTGTGTGTGAGTGACAGAGTAAGAGAGAGAGAGAGAGAGAGAGAGAGAGAGAGAAACAATATAATCCATTAAAATGATCAGAGAAGAACACAGAAACACACTGTGGGTAAGTGCAGTTGTGTGTGTGTGTGTGTGTGTGTATGTGTGTACAAGCGTTCCATTAGGGAAATTACCTGAATAAATGGTGAAACATTGTGGCTGTGTGAGGACTGTTTCCATACAGTGTGTGTTGTGGATTTGTATCGACAGATGTCTAAGGCAGATGAGACAGAGGGGGCAATAAGGTTTGCTTGCGTTTGTGAGCGTGTACATGTAAGTGTGTGTCTCGGTGTGTGAATGCTAATGTCTGAGTGTGTATCTGTGAGTTTATGTGTATCCATGTGTGTCTGTATGCATGTTTGTGTGTATCTGTGTGTGTATATATGCATTTGTGTATGTGTGTCTGTGTATGTCATTGTGTGTGTGTGTGTTCATATCAGTTGGTGTGTTTGAGCTTGTGTGTGTGTATGTCATTGTGTCTGTATATGTGTCATTGTGTGTGTGTGTGTGTGTGTGTGTGTGTTCATATCAGTTGGTGTGTTTGTGCCCGTGTATGTGCTTGTGTGTGTGTGTGTGTGTGTGTATGTCATTGTGTGTGTTTGTGTGTGTGTGTGTGTGTGTGTGTGTGTGTGTGTGCTCATATCACACAGTTGGTGTTCTTGTGCCTGTGTGTGTGTGTGTATGTCACTGTGTGTGTGTGTGTTCATATCAGTTGGTGTGTTTGTGTGTGTGTGTGTGTGTGTGTGTGTGTGTGTGTGTGCGCGCGCATGCATGTGTCTCCGCTCCACAGTTTGTGCTGGACTGGCACGCGTGAAGGCTAATGAAAACGGCAGGCAGGCAGGCAGGCATAATGAGAGATAC
>NC_045177.1:5743463-5764050 GCF_900700415.2 Clupea harengus
TGTAGGGCAAAACAGTAGCATTTCAGAGATGGGTAGGTGTGATTATTCAAAATTATTCAAATAGAGAAAATTGCTTCGACACATAGTAGACTACAAAGTGACGACACATCTTCAGAGGCCTATAGTTAACTAAGGACCCCTAAAGGCCGAAATATACTTCTACGACTCCGTGGTCACGCAGTTGCCTCAACGGACTTGTTTTCATTTATGGTTCTCCGGCGGTTGTGGGTGTTGTAAAGCATTGATACTGATGAATTGACGGATTGACAGAGTCGGATAGTTACAAAAATTGGGAGGTGCACGTCAGGCCACGGAGAGGTCCTCGGAGAGGGTTTGCAAGTCAGAGAGGGCTCTCCGTGTCTCTGTGTCCGTAAACGGACGACCATAAATTGCGCTTAAGGAACTCACATGTGAATGTATAGGTTGTTAACACTGAAGGTCAACCAGAAGGTCACCCATGGAATGTTTGGTAATATAACATATAGAGCTTGTGCCAGTTTACACACAGCAATCTGTGGTTATCATGGCAAGGGAGTATTTCAGAAAGTTATGAAAGTCCACTGGAGCCGAACCTGATTTCATGTGTTTGGAAAGAGAGAGGCTGACTGCATGTGTTTGGATGGGAAGAGAGGAGTGTAATTATCGGTAAGTTGAACAATGACAGAGGAGGTGGGAGTCAAGAGGGGCCCCCTCTTCCCGGCAATGGGGATGTCAGAGGCTGAGAGGAGATCCGCATGTGCCCTCCTCACGTTGATTTGGCTGTGATGTTTGGCTGTGATAAGCACTTTTCCAGGAAGGAGGGCAGAGAGAGAGGAAAGGCTCCGGGTTGTGGAATAGAGAGGAGAAAAACAGCAGAGCAGATCACAAGGAAGATCAACACACACCGACTGAAATCTGTGACAGAGGATATTCTTTGTTGGTGATTCTGGGGTAAGACGTGGCTCAGGGTATATTTTCGGTGTACAGTATATTGGTATATTGTGTATTGGAACTTCTACCTATAGTTAACCTATGCCTTTGCATTTCAATGATTTCCGAGATTTCTTTACATTATTTTTATACTAAATAAAATGAGATTCAACACCCATTTAAAACTTTACACCACCAAAACCCTCATCATCAGACAGACAGAGAGGACATAAAGGACTAAATCATGGCCAACTGTCTTTAACTGTGAATGGAACTATGGACTCTGTGGATTTGAAAGAGCACTATTGAAAGAACGAATCCGAGAAAAAGAGCAGAAATTTGCACTTAAACACAGACAATTGATAAGATTGAATTTCTGCCATAATAATAATAAACTTTATTTGTATAGCACCTTTCATGCAAAACAATGCAGCTCAAAGTGGTTAACAGCAAAGAAATTACCTGCACAAAGAAATTGCATGCACAGTGATCCACATAAAAATAGACCAAACAATAGATCAAATAAACATAAAACATAAAAAATAAAATGAAATAAAATGAACATAAAAACAGGGATAGAGTGCATAAAAGATTTAAGATTAAAATATAGAATACATAAAATGCATAACATAAGATAGAAAATAAAACTCTGCAGAGATATAGTTTATCTAACCCCTTAATATCACATTATATCCTGATGAAGATCAAAGAAAAAACATTACATAAACTAAAATAATTAGCTATTTGTTAACTATGACTAACAAAAGGCAGTCTGGGAATGGGAAGCAACACCTGCAGTTGATTATTTTGTTTTTTAACTCACTAACATTCCATGGGTGACCTTCTGGTTGACCTACAGTACTGCCATAATCTCTTGGTGGTTGCTGAGGATGATCACAGATGCATGTAAACCATACTATTCCCTGCATACTAACAGATGCATGTAAACCATACTATTCCCTGCATACTAACAGATGCATGTAAACCATACTACTCCCTTTGGCCAGGTTTCGTATGGTAGTAATGTAAACACACCTCTAAGAGAACCATAAATATGTAGATCTGATTATCTACATGCATATATTCCAACCTTGAGAAAGTCACCCTGTAAGAAACACTGAGAATAAGCTTCACCTCCTCCTGCTGTTGCGTGAGTTGTAGAATACCTCCCCAACAAGTTGCTTTGGATGAAAGCATGTGCCAAATGAATAAATGGAACCATAACTTCCAAACTTCAACTCGACAATGAACTAAGATGAGCATGAGAGTTGTACTGAGCAGAAGCAGTTGTCCGTGTCAAGCAGTCAAGCCTCCTGACAGATCGGACTGCCTTTGTGTTTGAGTGCACCACCGCTCACCGCTTCTCCTGCTCCTGCTGCTGCTGCTGCTGCTGACGAGATCACATCGCTTCAGGCTAGAGAAAAGAATTGAGTGAGATTTCTCCTTCCCCAACACCCCCTCGCCCCCCCCCCCCCCCCATACCTCTACCCCTACTACCCCTGGGGTAAGAACTCCACCTGACTAGTGAGCAAATTTGATCTTCACTGCTGTGAAGTACACCTGTAGGCGGTGGGGGAGAACTCCACTGTCGAGCACATAAAAAACATTCTCACCCCAGCTGTTCTTCAAGCTTCTTTTGATATGAGTGCAGTAGTGCCTTTATATAAAATATTTTTAATTTAGGACCTACAATGGGGCTGTAGGCTTCTTCCCTTCTGCTAGCCACAGCCACAGGCTCTGTGCCTATGTATATAAGACACTGAAGGCAGGTGTAGACGCTTGCACAAGTTAAAGATGGTGAGGGTCACACATTGTCTAAGTTACTCTCACTCACTCATGCTGTCTCACTTTATTTAGCTCTCCTACCCTGTGACTCTGTCACACACACACACACACACACACACACACACACACACACACACACACACACACACACACACACACACACACACACACACACACACACTCTCACACACACACACACACACACACACACACACACACACACACACACACACACACAACTAAATGAAATGGCCCCTTTGTACACTAACTTATTATAACTGATGAAGTCACAGACACAATGTTGCATACATCCCTCGATGTCATCAGTGCAACACTTTCCCTTGTAATACCCTCCACACATCAATAGACACACATCAACAAACACCAAGCCTTACCCTCTGGGACACTTCACCACTCTCTAGTTGGCATGGGTTGTGTTGGGTTGGTATGGGTTGGCATGGGTTGTGTTGGGTTGTATTGGGTTGGCATGGGTTGTGTTGGGTTCAAAACTACGTGCCGTCTCCCAGGGTGGTGGGGATGTCCCAGGCCTTGTTGATCTCTTTGCCGGCCGCCAAAGAACTCCGGAAGAATAAGAGCGCGCTTGTTTCCGCCAGATAGCGTGACTCTCCTTGATTTTGAAGTAGGCCTCCATAAACTCCATTGTGCACTGGGCATGGCCTCTGACCCCAAAGTCCGCTACTCTGAGCTGGGCTCTTGCGAGAGAGAGAGAGAGAGAGAGAGAGAGAGAGAGAGAGAGAGAGAGGGTGGAGGTCTAGGAATCAGACCAGCATGTGAAAGAGTTTATTCTTCTAGTGTTCAACAGGAAGGGGAAAGCGTGTGTTTATCCCTGAATCATCTAGTCTCTAATAGACTTAATGGCACTTCTCTTTCTCACTCCTCCCCCCCCTCCCTCTCTCTCTCTCTATCTCTCTCTCTCTCTCTCTGTCTCTGTCTCTCTTATATAGGCTGAAACAGTGGATGTTCCATTCCATGTGGATGAAGCTCCCTCGTCTTGACCGAGACGTCTCCCGTCTGACAGCGATGACGCAAGAGGGAGGGTGACAGGTCTCAAGCCTTTAACAAGTCTCTACATTTATGCTGTGAGTACAAACATCTCCGTTCAACTTTTATCTTCCTCCTCAACCTCCACCTCTCTCTCTCACTCTATTTAATATTCCTTCTTACCTCATCTTTTCCTCACTTCTCACAGTTGTTTTCTCCCCTCCTCTCCTCACACACACACACACACACACACACACACACACGCATATCATGTGGAGTGACTAGGAAGTCTGAAATTGTGAGGTGAGGAGAGCTGTTGTCAGGGGTCAGCCATCACTACTTGTATTCCCCACACTCATCTTTCCTTCATACACACACACACACACACACACACACACACACACACACACACATTTATCTCTGTCTCTCTCTTACACAGACACACACAAACTCTCTCTCTCTCACACAAAAAAACACTGACACACACACACATTGACTCACACACAGAGAAACACACACACACACACACACACATTGACTCACACACACAGACACACTCTGCTATTTCCCCTGGTGTGGGTTCAGTGGCTGGGCATGGCCGCCACCCAGGCAGAACCACTGATGAGATGAGCCTGTCCCTGTCCCTGTCAGTGAAGGCCTCTCTCTCTCCCAGCTCTCTCTCTCTCTCTCTCTCTCTCTCTCTCTCTCTCTCTCCCAGCTCTCTCTCTCTCTCTCCCAGCTCTCTCTCTCTCTCTCTCTCTCTCTCTCTCTCTCTCTCTCTCTCTCTCCCAGCTCTCTTTCTCTCTCTCTCTCTCTCTCCTGGGCAAACAGCACACTGACAGGCAGCCAGAGCCCACTAGCCAAGGCGGTAGAGGGGCCAGCCAGTTAGCGTCAGAGACGAGGCGGACCGGCTAAAAATACACCACAACCGATCGGCTTCAAAACTGACGTTTCACTCATGAGCGAGTCGGAGGAGGAGGAGAGGACACAAAGTGTTTTGGAGTTAGGTGCCTTTCCTGCAGAGGAAGTTACTGCTAAGGAAGTTATAATGTTCACCTTTCAATACATGGTAGCAGACCAGGTATATATTTCAAGCCTTAAAAATGACCATCATTGTTACGTAGGGAAGAGCAAAGTCTTTGTATTACAATCTACAGTAAGGAAGTGGACTGGACCTGTCAGGGATGTGGAAGAGAGGACCCAAAAATGCATGACACAAGGCAGATGTAATAGCCAAAAGAAATACCTGTTTAACCACAACAGTCCAAGACAACAGGTAAAAGTAAAAATACACTCCAGGGGCAGGCAAACAGTCAGATACAGGTACGGGCAAAACAGGCAGGCAAAATCCAAAAGGCAAAAAAAAAAGAAAAAAGTCAGTCAGAGAAACCAGGCAGAAGTCATACGCAGAATGTTACAAACACAGAACCTAAATACGCAGAACAATTAACCAAGAAGGCAGACTGTAGGCAGAAGACAGCATGGATTCAGGTAATCAGTGGGAACAGGTGAGGGGCGGGGACAATAGCACATGAGAACAGACAAGCACATGACAACCAAAATGTAAACAAAGGCACATGTTAAAACAAAACAAAAAACAAGACAAGACATGACAGACACAGACTGTCCAGCAAGGCGGCCAAGAGGCACAATCCAGGCAGAATCCTGACAGTATCTTATCCGGAAAAGATTTAGCAGCGGTTTCTCATTTGTCCCTACGACCACTGTCAGCAACTCTCTGTTTTTCTACTAAAAAGTCACAGCCAACACCAGCTAAAAAGCAGACATCTGTGACATTAAAAGACATGCTGCTAACATGATGACATTTTTATGTTTCCTCTTTCCATAAACACTCCCAGTCAAGTTAGTGGTGGCAAACAGCTACACCATTGTCTGCAACAGGGCCATGGCCATGCATTTCAGGGCCGCCTACTGCTGGTAGTCTTCAGGGACTCTTGAAGCGCCTGGGCAAACTTTGCAGCACTTTTCTGTTGAGCCAGGTGGCTCTTCCTCTGAGGCGATTGGTGTTTTGCGGCCACTCTTGTCAGCTAATGACTAACACTTCTTGGCTGGTTTTTGTTGCGTCGAGCGAGAGAGTGAACAAGAGAGAGAGAGAGAAAGAGAGAGCCAGCCCTGAGCTGCGGAGGTGAGGAAGCATTGATGGAGGAGGCCATTTTCTCATTACCTTCGCCTGTAGAACGGGAGTCGCTGTAATGAGCTCTCCTAATGGACACGGCCATCAATTTTGAGGGCTAACACTTTTATTAGAGCCATCAGAAGAGGCTAATGATTCAGCCGGAGCTTTTGTTGAGCGCAATCCAGAAGCTTGATGACATTTTTTTTTTGTTCTGCGCTAACGAGCTACACAGTGTTCTCACATGTTGAAATGGCTGAAAAAAAGGCAGGAAGGTACTGAAAGTCATCCGAGGATATATGCTCAACCCCCCACCCCCACCTTGGATATATAAAAATACATTGAAAGAGTAATAAACCTTGTCACAAGGACATACTGTTTTGGAGATCCTCCAGTTTTTTTAACTAGTGGGCCATTTTGTGCCTCATATATTCATGTGCACCTTGAAAAGAAGAGCTTGCTTTAAAGAGTAGTACTTTTACTTCAAATTAACTGCTATAGTACTTTTACTTCAAATGAACTGTCTATAATAAAGTGCACTTACAATATGAATAATACAATATACTTCCCATGTAAGTTTTATACGAAATGTAACTAACCCTAATCAACTAACCACAAGTGCATATTTTAACAACATAGGCCGCAAGGTGAACCACGAAAAGTCCTTTAGAAATCGAATCCCGCTCCACAGGCGTGCATCTACACAATATTTAGTTCATAAAAAAGAAAGAGTCGTGCTTAGCTACCAAAAAAAAGTTCGTCGCTGACTTTCCAGTCAATTTTTGTTGCGTTTATGTTTTATGCCGAACTAGTTTCTTCAGAGCGCTCAAGGATCTTGGTCGCGAGTGCTGGCACTTTTCGACACGTGATCATGCTACACCAATGAGGTAGCTGCTTTTTGTCAACAGAATGGCAAGATGGCGGCTCCCGTGGTTAGATTCAACGTTACCGATCAAGAGGAAAACACCCGAACATCCTCAAAAGTGGGCTAAATGGATTCTAAATAGTGCTGTATACATAGCCGCGTCCAAGAAGAACAATGAGGCAAATATACGATAATGTTATGCTTATGTTAAGTCATTTAGATCAAGTTTGACATACCTGGGAATACACCTTACTGACGATCTAACATGGACTGTGAACACCCAGCACACACTGAAGAAATCAAGGCAAAGACTGTACTTCCTACGTCAGCTGAGGAAGTTCAGAGCATCAGCACCCATCAGCTGTGTGTCCTGACAGCATCATCACTTGGTATGGAACTGTACAGCCTGTGACAGCAGTACCGCATCATCAGAGCACCTCTCCCTACAGACCTACAAGAGAAGACTACGTACCAGGCCCAAAGTATTGTAAAAGACTCCTAACATCCTGACCATGGACTTTTCTAAACACTGAGGTCAGGCAAACATCTCTGCTGCTACAAGACCAGAACAGAGAGACTGAGAAGGAGCTTCTTTCCTCAAGCATTCCGTATCCTGAACACACACAATGACTATAACAGCAATTACACTTTTTTTCACACTTGCACATGGACTGTACACACACTGCACTTTATACTCCCTCTTGCTATTTATGAAAAATATTTCTTGATCTTTCTTTCTTCACACTCGCACAGAAAAAGCTTAACACCAAACGAAATTTCACTACATGCTTTACGTAAGTATTTCTATGTATCTGACAAAAAAAACCTCCTTCCTTGTATCAATAAAAGGCAGTAATTGTACTTATACCAATGACCATTTGTTCGTTCTTTCATTCATTCATTCACAAATGAAAACAACACTGATGAACCATAAAAACAATCTTTATGAAAAATATGAAATATGATATATAAAACTGTACAAAACTAAATAAGAAATAACAGATTAAGGACACTCAGTCCTCACTCAGTGTCAGGACGGTTGTCTTCCAGTTCCTCAGTTTCTTTTGTGTTGGCACAATTACAGCAACGACATAAGTCTGTGCAACACAATCCTGCAGAAAAACAGGAACATCTGCCTGTCTCACAGGCACCTTTGCAGCCGCAGTCAGGGGCAGGGTTTCTGGTCATCCAGGTGATGTGCAAGGTCCCATCCTCTATTTGCCAACCATATCCAGCAGGTGATGGAGCACTTATATTTTGTTTGAGACAGGACCTCATTATTGCAGCCTAGTAGTTTGCCCTTTTGCAATGCTGATGGAGGGCATCAGCAGTAGGGGGAATGCATAATTCTGGCAAGGCTGATGATGCTATACAGAAAGCCTTGTACCTAGCTTCATTTACATTATCGGCAGCTGGCTGATCATATAAGTGGCATACATACTGGCAAAGAAGTGCAAATGTTGACTGCTCCAAGTTAAAGTTAGCACCTAAACTTGTAAAAGCCTTTAGGTACTCATCTTTCTCACATGCAACAGAAAATGTCTTTCTTTTTCCTTTGCCTCCACTTGTGGAGTCACACCCAGAGAATGTGTGAATTCCGATCAAGGCTGAACACACACTGGTTCCGTCAGCTGATGACACCTTGGTAATGTCAATGATACGTGTCCTGTTGCCAGTCCCTGTGAAAACATATAAACTGCATGGCAAATCTTACAGCAATGACTGCCACATCAGTGTCAGAGCTCTTGATAATGACAGCTTTATGCTCCCGTGCAGCATGTTGTGCATGTAAAAACACCCTTGTGTCACATTCTTCATGATCACACTGCAGGTCTTCAACAACACAAACAGACTGTACACCCTCCTTAACAGTCACACAGTGACATTGATTTGTATGTGCAAGCAGAGGTTTTTGCCCACTATTGTAAGGTCTGCATTTTTCCATACAACATACAGGAATTCGGTATTTGTTCCTTCTGAGAGAAACTTTTTCCATTGGGTTGGGGTCCTCTGATCCGGGCCAAAGATTTGCATGCGTTGTGACCCTGCATCAGCTCTATACATGACCGTTCTAGGTTTTTGATACTGATGGGGGAAATCGAGTCAGCCTCTTCTTCAACATATCCTGTCTGCAACACAACAAAACAGTGACAATTAAGAGTCACAGGAGTATCATGAAAAGCAGAGAGTGGTGGAGGTGGTACAAGACATTACAGGCTAGAACCTATCTGCCATACAGCACATTTAACACCAAAGATGCCCAAGAAAGGCACACAACGTCACAAACCTCACCACACACACACACACACACACACACACACACACACACACACACACACACACACCACCACACACACACCACACACACACCACACACACACCACACACACACACACACACACACACACACACACACACACACACACACACACCTTCTCTTTGTTGCCAAGTGGTACATGTCTGTTGCAAACAGCAAGACTTAAAAACAGTTTCTCAGGCCTGTCACACACATGTTGTGTAAAGCTAGACTTGCACATGACAAATAATAAGACTTGAGAGAAAAATGCATTGCAGTTACCTGTAGTTTGAAGCTTCAAGACCTTCATTTGCTTTCACCAGTTCAATGAAGGCCTTCCTCAGCTGGCCCATTCTCTGCACCTCTTGGTTGACAAGCAGCCTTTGGCGAATGATCCTCTCACAGAATAACTTATAGCTGACATCAAACGTGGGCTCATTCCTAGAACACATATAAATGAGAAGGAAATAAATAAATTAGGGTTGTGATTGTGTGCACATACAACAGAATGCAGATTGAATGTTTACTTATATAATGTTAAGTTAGTAGCTCCTTGAAATGCAATTTAATAAATAACTTACTGTTCTTTCTCTGGTTTTTCAGGCCTCGTCAAAAACCTGGTGTACTGATTATAACAGCCTTTGTGGTACTGCACCTCCAGAGCCGAGCCACGTTTGTAGGCTTGTCCTGTATGTATTCCATCGTGTAGTGGTGAAATAATATACCTCTTCGTGCTTGACTGTAGTAATATGCATAAAACAATGTTTGTTTTTTGATTTATTAAGACATTCCGGTGTATTTTCTTCGTCTTCCGTACTGCTCGATGAAGGCATGGTGGACGCCATCTTGCAACTCTGTTGATAAAAAGCAGCTACCTTATTGGTGTAGCATGATCACGTGTCGAAAAGTGCCAGCACTCGCGACCAAGATCCTTGTGCGCTCTGATGAAACTAGTTCGGCATAAAACATAGACGCACCAAAAATTGACTGGAAAGTCAGCGACGAACTTTTTTTTGGTAGCTAAGCACGACTCAATCTTTTTTATGAGCTAAAGATTGTGTAGATGCGCGACTGTGGAGCGGGTTGAAACGAAAACAGTGTTCACCTTACGGCCTAACATGGACATTGTACCAATCAGTAAATCAAGTGTTAATAGTACTTCACGCAGCATTATGGAGTTTTGGTCTGAAGCTAATGAGCTACCCACCTAAAAAGCAAAAACCAGCTGACACTGAACTGGTGATATGGTGATATTGTTGGCAATGTCGTGCTGTGAAGGTTTTTCTTACATATCCGACCCCAACCACAGAACTACACAGAGCATAGCCTGGATGGCTAGTGGGCAGGAAAAGGTGTGTGTACATGTCCTTCACATGACTATATCAAAATTAATTTGAAGATGATACCAAAAGTAGTTGCTCATAACAAACTTACCTCAAATAGAGGCAAACTGTTCAAGGCCATTTAATATAAATTTCATCAGCCATTATGTGCTTTGAAACTATGTGAAATGTAAATGCTTCTGAAATGAAATTCCATCACTCCTTCCTAAGTCTTTCTGGTAGAAATGGTGACGATAGAGGTGGCTGTGGTACCCCCAACCTGGTGATAGTTACCCCCCCCCCCCCCCCCCCCAGGGATTAAGATGCAGGCCCTTCTGGCACAGATAAATAAAGGAATAAATCATGCAGGCGTCTCTTTTTATGCCTGAGTGGGTTTTCATGGTGCAGAGCTACAGCAAAAACAAATTGTTTTTAAATCAATGTTGATGAGTAGGTGGAGAAGCATGCACGGTTCTTTCACTGTAACCATGGGTTAGAGGCTAGTCCATCTCTCTCTCTGTTACACTGTAACCATGGGTTAGAGGCTAGTCCATCTCTCTCTCTGTTACACTGTAACCATGGGTTAGAGGCTAGTCCATCTCTCTCTCTGTTACTCTCTGTGTTCCCTCATTCCCACTCACACCGAGAGCCATTTATCGTTATGGTGCCATGTGGGAATGGGGGCCGAACAGTGAAGTTGAACTGTTAATCTATCCCCTGGCGACCTAGTAACACTCTCTCGTTCCCTCATTCCCTCTCTCCTTCCCACATTCCCTCTCTCTCTCTCTCTCTCTTTATCTCTTTATCTCCCTAAAGAACTGTTTATCTATCCCCTGGCGACCTAGTAACACTCTCTCCTTCCCTCATTCCCTCTCTCCTTCCCACATTCCCTCTCTCTCTCTCTCTTTATCTCTTTATCTCCCTAAAGAACTGTTTATCTATCCCCTGGCGACTTAGTAACACTAACGGTAAACTACAGACATGGTTCCAGTGGGAATTGGAACCATTGGATTAATGTGTTCGGGGCGACAGTCGTACAGGAGGTAGAGAAGTCGTTTAGTAATCAGAAGGTTGCTAGTTCGATTCCCTTTCGAAGTGTCCTTGAGCAAGACCCTGAAGCCCTAATTGCTCCTGATGTGCAGTGTGCCATCAGTGTAAATGTAAAATGTGTATACATCCTTAAAAGCGTCTGCTAAATGACTAAATGTAAAAAGGGCAAGGAGCAGGGGGGACTTCTCTTCTTTCATTCACTACTATCAGAGTAAGCCCTTGTCCCATTGATGTCCCATTATTTCTGTAAGGATTGTTTAATGTCTACGTGAAGCCACTTAACATTATTTGTAAGCGGTTGTAATCACTTTGAACCCAAGACTGCCTTTTATTGATGAGCTGATTTTGAGAATTTAAACTTTGCTTCAGGCTATGCAGCAAATGGTGTTTCATGGTAGCTAGATAGCAAAGGAAACTTTTTAAATCTCCTTAAATGCATGAAACGATAGCTAGTTATCTAGCTGAAGTTACGTCTTCTTCAGTTTAACTTGTAGTATTATAATAGGAAAAGGTAGAAACCCCTAAGGTGCCTGTGCATCTTTGCTGCTTGGCCACCAAATACATACATTTAACCTAGTTAAATAAGTTCATATTAACACAGCCTGGCAACTGCCAACCGTTAAGATGGTTCCCCGAGCCAGAGATAGCTAGTATAGTTCATAGCTACGTTAACTGGCATGAGACCTCACATGTTTCACATGTGTCATGGAGGTCTGTGACCCATAGCATCCCATTAGATACAGTCAGGTGGGAATAAACAACACCTGTGAGTTTCCCATTATGGCAGTGGAGAGTATTCCATGTTGTTTTTACCTGATACATTAACGGGTTTTGTATGCGGAGGAGGCTTTTGTCTCTCTCTATCCATCTCATTCTCTCTCTGTTTCTCTTCTATTGCACTCTCTCATTCTCTTTCCTTCTCTGTCACTCCCTCTTGTAGTCGCTCTCTCTCTCTCTTTATCTGTTTTCGGTTCTCTCTCTCTCTCTCTCTCACTCTCTGACAACCTGAGGCTCTGTTGCCATGGCGGTGCAATGGAATTTCCTGATATCCCGAGGTCAACATTTAACAGTCAACTTCCACTCTGTCTGGATGTACTGAAGGGCCGGGGGCCTGGCAGATATCCCTGTGCACACCTCAGGATGTTTGAGAGCGGATGAAGGAATCAAACAGGCCCAAAGCCGAGGAGAGCACATCACATCCTCACCAATTAAGTCCAGACTGATTCCTGTGAAGAGCCACATGCCAACCCTAAGCTCCAGGAGCTGGTTTTCATAACTGCATTGTGAAAGAGATTGTTATACCTTTTGAATGGAGGGATACAATTAGCACACGCTGAAATGTCTTTGAAAAGAGGTTGGCACTATTCACTCTTGTGCAACATTAAATAGACTAACATATACAAGCATTTATTTACAAAATGACCAGGAGGAAAACACATAATATGTAGTCTATATGTACCTAACTAATGAAGTAAAGGGGTGTGTGTGTGTGTGTTCGTGCAAGCGTGTGTGCTCGAGTGTATACTGTCAGGTACATGCCAGAAATAATTGTGTCTCTGTAGTTTGGCATGTCATGAATAATTTGCTTTGCTCGCTCCCGTTCTAAAGTTGGCTAGCAGACTTGCTGTTGCAGTTGCTCGTGCTAAACTTGTTTACTCTCTGTTCTTTACTCTTGGGCAGCCGCTGCCGTACGAAAGAGTTCTGTGCCCCGAGAAGACCACACAGCAAAGGGGGACCTTGGGTCCGACCCTAGGTCCGAGATCTTGAAAGCAGAAGAGGGAAGAGAGTGAAGTCTCCCCTGTGAGAACAGAGAGAATTGAGAGGCGGCAGCTCAACAGGGAGAATAATAAAGAGTTACCAATAGGTGACTTGGGGTCTTGTTCAGCAGGTCAGGGGGGCGTAGCTCAGGTGACATCAGGCTACAGGTACAGTGATTGATTGGAGGGGAGGTGCTGTCCGTTTACCTAACTCCAGGGCTAACTGCGGAATGAGAAGAAGGGGCGGGGCTTGGGTACAGACAGCATCCAGAGCTTTGGCATTCCTAAACAAAGCAGAAGGCATCGCTGATCCATTCAGTTCAATTTGGTTTATACTGCAACATTAACACTTTAGCAGTGAGCATCATCACTATGCACTTTACAGGAGCACACCCTTGCATGTGCAGAAAACCCTTACCCCAGTACTGCAAGTCCATTAGAGAACATTAAAAAATCAATCCCAAGGCTATTGCTATTTTAGTTCTGGATATAATTAGCATCATTTTCTGTTTGTGTATTATGGCAGATCATATCCACTAGGTCCCTAAAAAAGAGACTGATGATGTGAACTTGAACCATATACAGTTCAGTCAACGAGTCGCTCGTGTACTTTCACTTGTCAAGGTGTCTGGCTGGTACTTTTTTTCACACACCCCATTTAATGTGCCTTGTTAAACTGTCTGCTAGATGTCACCGGAGGAGTGATTGCGCTTCAAACAAGAAGGAAATAAATATCCCAGGACATCTCCTCCACATGCAGAAGGACCTAATCATGTGGCTCTCACACTCATCATGTCATTCAAAAAAGGGGCAAAAAAAAAATAAGGACTCTTAAATCATTTGTCAGCTGCAGGGAGGGGTATTTCTATTTGCCTTTCAAAACCGGCATGTCATCTATAATAAACAAGTCCTCGCAGCACCGAAAAGGGGACAATAAAACCACGGTGGATAATAAAAATGAAAGGGACGATGAAAACATCACAAGACCACAGACATCCAGACACAGCCACAGATAACCTATATCGGTGTCGACACAGCGAGTAAATCTCATTCCACCACTCCGACGGATGCCGGCAGCCGCAGCATAGCGCTTCAGTTGGGGGTATCCTTTCTCCCTGATTCCGCTATGGGCCAATCGAGGATGATTATAGCCTGCATTGTGCAACCAGGATTAATGCTTTTGTGTGAGAAAAGCTCTTTCAAAAAGTGCTAAATCACAGAGCGGACGTAGCACAGTTAACTTCAGTGGAAGAATACAAGGGGGGAGGGGGCCACAGAGGACCCATTTTCGGGACTCATTTTTTCGGTCAAAAAAATCCTTTCAGCGTGATTACAGCAGGCAATCTCTGCAGGTGTAGCGTGGCAGGTTAAGTGAGAGTATGAAGGGAGGACATGATGTAACCCAACCTAAGCCTTAATTTACTGCCGGGTTCACCTCTGCCCTAGAAAAAGACACCGCCAGTGGGATAACTACTGCCGGCACATACGAAACGATGGCTCTTGAGCTCCAAATCACCCTCCACTGGGGATTTATAGTTCATCCAGATGGCAATGTTTAGAGGTAACAAGGTGGTCAATGGACTGACGCAGTGTGTCGACAAACACCAAGAGCTTAAATCCTCCCTTGACAGCATTCATGCCAGCTTTCACATGGCTGTGCATAAATTGAGCAGGTTTTTATTTATTTTTTTAGAAAGAGAGAGAGATTTACACTTCCTATTTGCAAAGTGTGTCCTGATCTGCTTTGAGCTTATTACAATGACGGGGGCTCACCCTGCGTTAAACAGTCATGGTGCTGCGCTCACATCAAAGCTCCGCGAGCCGCCCGCCCCTTGAGATTACTGCAGCCCCCCCATCGGCAAACATCAAATGTGTGAAGAAGCGCGAGACAAAAGGAAACAAGAATCTGCGAGAGGTCCGTTTCCCTAGCGATTAGCGGGGATTACAAGCGGGATCACCGGAATTATTCCACGCAGAGATGATGCCTCTTTAAATTCAACACATCTCCCACACCCATGGTTGAGCAGTCTGAGTGTTGCTGTAGAAACACACTGTACATGTGTTTCTTTCTAACATCCCCTCCATATGACAACACTATAGCTATTACATAGAGGCCAGTCTGCAGACAGACACAGTGAGACACAATAGGAGGGCTCTGTCATTCTAAAAAAAAAAAAAACCTGTGAGATTCAGCGTGAATGTAACTGCAGGGGGCTCGAACCTGCTGCACCCTTGGACACCTGAGGCGGGCAGGTTTGCAAGAAGACTAAAACCCAAGAGTTTTAGCATCTCTTACCAGCACGTCATTTAATGGAAAGGAATTTAATCAAGGAGTGAGGTTTACTCACTGCACAGCTTTGTCCATGTTGGCCACAGTGACATAAATGCACTCTAATGGCGCCAGTTGTGCACGGAAATATGAACTTGCTTTTCATTGGTGTGTAAAAAGTGAGCTAATGTCTTCATTTTTCTTCAGCTTACAATTTTGCCTCTGCAAGGTCAGTGACTGTACATGCACAGTACATTTTCGGACTTTTCATAAACCTGCTTTCATTCCAAACCACGAAGCAGAAACAGTGTCTGAAGATCTACATTGGCATAATACTGACATCATAATACTGACATCATCTGCAGCTTCTGCATCCAATTCACTTGAAAATGGCATTTCATTTCCTCTTATTCGCAAAGCCTTTCAAAAGTGCTTGTCCATAGACAATGCGGCTTCATTAGTTTTTGTTTAGTCTTCTTCACGGCAGATACGGTCGGCTTTGGCACAGCATTAGTCTGAGGAGATGAGTGCTATTGTAGCCCACTTGTCTGGCTGCCTCTGTATTTGCATAGTTGCTGTTGTCTGACAAGTGGAAGATGCACAAGTGCAGATCAAAGTGTCTCACCTAAGGGGGGGGGGGGGGGGGGGTAGGAGGGGGGAGACAGCAGGAGCGGGGGACTGCTCTCGCCCCTGGCAGTATCAACGAGCAGCCAATATGGATGTGTGTGTGTGTGTGTGTGTGAGAGAGTGTGTGTGTGTGTGTGTGAAAGTGAGAGAGGTGTGTGTGTGTGAGAGAGAGGTGTGTGTGTGTGTGTGTGTATGTGTGTGAGAGAGAGAGGTGTGTGTGTGTGTGAGAGAGAGAGAGAGAGAGGTGTGTGTGTGTGTGTGTGTGTGTGTGTGTGTGTGTGTGTGTGAACTCTGTACTGTATATAGACATGTAGTCGAGTATGTGCCATGCCTTCCATACCAATGAGCACGGATCTTTGGTGATACAGCCAGGATGCATATTTATTACCCCATAGACTTGAGTTTGAGACCAGTTGGTGTGACTGTTAGAATAGACTGTTATAAACACACCCACACACACACACACACACACACACACACACTTCTTTAGAATAGACTGTTATAAACACACACACACACACACACACACACACACACACACACACTTCTTTAGAATAGACTGTTATAAACACACACACACACACACACACACTTCTTTAGAATAGACTGTTATAAACACACACACACACACACACACACTTCTTTAGAATAGACTGTTATAAACACACACACACACACACACACACTTCTTTAGAATAGACTGTTATAAACACACACACACACAATTAAAGGTGACTCAGCCTTTAGAGCGCGGCGTTCTGAAGGTGTCCCCAGACTGCCGCCCCTCGGCCGGTCCAGCACGCCACGGTGAGAGCAAGTCACCCCAGACACGGTCGGGTGACGGGAGTCATCCTGCCAAACGTTTGAGTAAAAAACTCAGGTAGAGGCTCGCTAGGGCTGCAGAGCTTTCAAATCACTGTCACAGTCACCATGAAGTGATGTGTGCAGATGTGTGGCGCGATATTAACACTTAGAGGGAGAAATGGGTATAGAAAGCCTTGGATTTGTTTCCATATATGTCTTTTTACACAGAGGCAGCAAAGCCCTTAATTAATAGCCCTCCTTTGTACGTCACTTTGGATAAAATCGTCTGCTAAATGACTAAATGTGTAAATGTAATTATTTCAGTTTAGTTTGGATCATTCAGGATACCCTGGTGAGGTTGTATCTACTCATAATATGCATTATGAAGTATTTTCAAGTCTATACTCTAAATCATCTCTACTCCCTACAAGTGCCTGAGACATTTTCTAGTTCCTATCTTTAGGAGCCACACTGTGATTTGGAGGTGCTGTTTTTAACCACACTGTGATTTGGAGGTGCTGTTTTTGAGATATTTTGAGAGGACTACTTGTTTTATTCCTTCTTCTTTTCTCTTTTGGTCTTGATCTAGTGGTGACTTGCCTCAGCAGGATAAATCATTGTGGTCACCCAGTTTCCACAAGTGTGTTGATTATTTCCTCGAGCGCTTCAACCACATCTTTCTTTCGCCATAAGACAGTGAAAAGAAGTATGCACATCCGACCACCTGCTTGGCGTCCCTGGGGGAACCTAGATACAAATATAGAGGTTGCTTCATCATCATCATCATCATCATTATTTATTCATGGAGAATTGACTGAGCACAGGGCTCTTTTGCAGCAATACCCTGATTGAGAATACATAATACAGATGAACAATAAATAAACAAACCATAACAAAACAAAAAAAACAGACTAAATAAATAAATAAACAAAACACATTATACAACTCAGAAATGAAGTATAAAAAAATAAAAAGCTTGAAGGTTTCCATATTCAGAGATTGACAGAGTAGTACCATGGCTCACCTGGTCTCTCTTTTCTACCTTGCACTAGATTCCCTATCTGATGAGGGAAGGTGCACAAGCACAGATCAAAGTATCTCGCCTGTGAGGAAAGTGTTGGACCTACTTCATGTACTTAATTAGGAGGGGGTGTTTACATTTCCAGCCACACTGAAGCCAAGCCAAGAAGCCAAGCAGGGTTTTAATGTGTGTGTGTGTGTGTGTGTGTGTGTGTGTGTGTGTGTGTGTGTGTGTTTGCGTATGTGTGTTCACTGTGTGCGTCAGGGTGTATGTGTGTCTATCTATCCCTGGCTCTGAGTGCTTCTATTTCCTTGCAAACTGAGATAGGTATGGCTATGCGGGAAATCCTGTGCCTGATACGATTCTCAAGAGGTCTGGAAGAAAAGAAACATTCTTTCCTGATTAGTCATACACTCCAAGTGGCGCCCTAACAAGTGCAAGCCCAAAGAGACCAAACAGAAGTGAAATTTAGTTTAATTTATTTTATTTAAAAAAATGATATTATAAAATAAATGGTGAAGATGTATTTTTACAAGAGATGTTCCAAGCGTGGTACTCAGAACGAGAAGTGGAGGAGCCTCTGCACTCCTGCCTGCCAGCTCCCGAAAAAAAACGACCTGGCTCCCTGATGCACTGCTGGAGGGGGACAAAATGAAGGCTGATTGCCTAGTTGCCCTTTGCTTAATGGACAAAGCCTTCAGAGACTGCCACCCCACCCCGCACTGTGGGGGGCTGGAGCAGGGGTAAATGGCGGTCTGACCTGTCTCTTTAAACTAGCCTGGGTGGCAGGTCGCTTGTCTGAGTGGAGACAGAGAACTACAAAGGTTGAGTAAAGCTGTAATCGCATGAGGGGCCCAGGGCACGTCAGGTAGGGATGTGGACTCTGAGCTTTGACAGAGAAAGGAAAGAAAAAAAAGCCTTTTAAATCAGGCTCCCACCAAAATACCATAGTCATGGTAACATGGTCAAAGACCAAGCGGTATTTTCGGGGAAAATGTTTTTGTCTTGCCTGTCAGTGAAATGGTGCTTTTTTTGGCCCTCCTTTAACCGACCAATGACTCATGTCTGTGCATTGTGCTCTTTTCTAGCCTGTTAGTGAAAGGACAGTGAAGATATGACAGGAGGTGAGTGGGAGAGAGAGATGAGGAGCAGGAGAGAGAGATGACCTCAGGCCGGACTCAAACCTGGGTCGTCGTGGGCACTGGACCCGTCTGTGGTGTGGGATACTGATGCTACCGCTGTGCCAATGGCTCCCCCTATGTCCGTGCACTTCAATGAAACTCAGCTGTACTGAACTTCATCACCTCAGTGACTTAAATTATGTAAAACTTGACATTCTCCCTGTTGGATATGGCTACACTGAGGACATTTAAGAGATAATGAGATGGCTGACTATGGAGATCTATGTGATTTGTGAAACGGACAACAGACAAAACAGAAGTTGTGTACATGAGGATTTACACTGACGGCTCTCATATTTAAACACTTTGGAGGGTTACACAATCAAACTATATAACCACCAAAGTGGATCTTCTGACAAAATCCTATATTTATCACCATTAATCTAACCCATGGTTAAGGGGCGTTACAGTACACATATAGCCTATTTGTCATCCTACAAGCTGACTTCAGTGAGTGAGGGAGAGAGAGGGAGAGAGAGAGAGAGCAGAGGGTGAGAGAGAGGGAGAGAGAGACAGAGGGTGAGAGAGAGAGGGTGAGAGAGAGAGAGCAGAGGGTGAGAGAGAAAGCAGAGGGTGAGAGAGAGAGGGTGAGAGAGAGAGAGAGAGAGCAGAAGGTGAGAGAGAGAGGGTGTGAGAGAGAGAGCAGAGTGTGAGAGAGAGAGAGCAGAGGGTGAGAGAGAGAGAGCAGAGGGAGAGAGGGAGAGAGCAGAGAGAGAGAGAGCAGAGGGTGAGTGACAGGAGGTAGAAGGAGGTGCTGAGCCATGGTGTGGTGCAGCCGACCTCTAGGCATGGATTAGCACGGGGAAGAAACACGTTTGCAAATCCAGCAGACTAATCCCTGCTTCAGTCAACAGAGGTAATGGCTCAAAACATCTGTGTATTTTTGACAGTGAACCTTCCCTAAATTCCCTCACCCACACACACAAAGTTGTCCGAGTCGTGGCACTTACATCAGATTAATCTGAAAGCAGCTCCAAACCAAACTAAACACGCAGCATTTAAGACTGGACTACATTACCCAGCGCTGCTAAGCCTACACTGAGTTAATCAGGACTAACTAGCCTGTGCCGCATCAACCAGGCTAATTTAGACTGTACTACGTAACCCAGCACAAGTTAGCCTGCACTTTATCAGCCGGGGCTAAATCACACTGCACTACCTTACGCAACACTAGTTAGCCTGTGCTAATTTAGATGCCGCTACCTTACCCTGTTAGCCTGTGCTAATTTAGATGGCGCTACCTTACCCTGTTAGCCTGTGCTAATTTAGATGGCGCTACCTTACCCTGTTAGCCTGTGCTAATTTAGATGGCGCTACCTTACCCTGTTAGCCTGTGCTAATTTAGATGGCGCTATCTTACCCTGTTAGCCTGTGCTAATTTAGATGGCGCTACCTTACCCTGTTAGCCTGTGCTGGTGAGAAACACTGTAGGTGGTGAGAGAGTAAACTGTGAAAGGAAAGGCAAAGTTACTGAGAGGGAGACTTACGTTGATCCTACAGTTTGTGACTGGTAGCTGGAATGAGGAAGTCTGTGCTAATCCATCACTCATTATGATGGACCTTTG